>NC_140174.1:51842712-51945212 GCF_963971535.1 Notolepis coatsorum
ATGCGTTCCCTCAACTTTGCCACTGTAGCCAACCAAATTACGATATCAGATTCCCTAACCCCTATAACACGTGCCGTGGATATCTCCAAATAGATCACGTCAAGGTAGGTGAGAAACCATACCTTTGGACAGAGTCTATCTGGATGAAACCAACGTGAGGCAATCAATTTTTTTGCGGCTGTGAGGCCGGCCAAAATTAGTTTTTTCACCTGTATAGAGGTCGGTAATTTAGAGAGATCATTCAGTAATAGTACAGAAGGAGATACAGGTATGGTTAGAGAGAAAATGTCTGAGAGCTGATATGTAACATTTTCCCAAAAAATCACAACAGGAGGGCATTCCCAGTACATATGCATAAATGTACCTGTGGCGCCACTTGGACACAAGGTACACAGAGAGTCAGGTCTGAGACCCATTGAATTCAATCGTCTAGGGGTTAAATAAGTCCTGTGAATAAAATTCAGATGAATCTGTTGGTGATCTGGGTTGTGTGAGGATAACCGAACATTTTCCCAGACTGCATCCCAATCAAAATCTACATCCAACTCCGGAACATCCTTTCTCCAAATCGTATCCAGGGGGAGCTCTTTATACGAGGTCATGAGTAAATGGCGATAAAAGTCAGAGACAAAGCCTCTCGATGTCTCCTTGTCATAAAAGAACTTGTGAAAGCGGTGATGCACTAGTGGAGCATCCCATGGCACGCCATGAGCCTTCAGAGCTGCTCTTATTTGTAAATAAAAGAAAAAGGAGGTTCCGGGGAGATCATATCCGTTGGATATATCCTGGAAAGATCGGAGGCCAGAGTTATCAAAGATATCCCCCAATGTGTGGATACCTTTCTTTTCCCATCTAGGGTACCTAATAGGTTGTTGTTCAATAAGGAGAAGATTGTTATTAAATAGAGGGGAATGCGTGTGCCATTGATGGCGGTTTGTACCCACTTTCTGAGTGTCACGCCAAGTTTGGATCACATGTGTGATTAAAGGGCCAAATCTTAATTTACATTGTTTAATTGATATGTTGGTATACACAATATCCTGAAGTCTATATGGAGACACCAACTTCTCCTCCAATGGTCGCCAAGATACAGCTGCTTGAGCATCAAACCAAGTGATCAAAGGTCTCAGAGAGAAAGCCTGAAAATAATATTTAAAGTCTGGAAATGCTAAGCCCCCATCGAGTTTACTCCTTTGGGCAGTTGATCTCTTCAAGCGCGGGCGTTTATTGTTCCAAACGAATTTATACGAGGCAGAGTGCAATTTCTGCCAGTAACCAACAGGAGGAGGTAACGGGAGCATGGAGCTGATAAAGTTAATTCTGGGTAAAATATTCATTTTAATTATTGACGCACGGGCCTGTAATGAATTTTTTAATTTGGACCATCTGTTAAAGTCATTCGTAATCCTGTCACCCAAGCTGGAGTAATTATACCTTACCGTCTGGCCTATAGTGGGGAATATTTCAATCCCGAGACATTTAAAGTGCTCCACCATAAGCATGTTTGCCGGTAAGATGGTAGCCTTCGCAGGCTCATTAAGTGGAAGAAAAGCAGATTTTGGCCAGTTGATCTTAAAGCCGGACAGGCTGCCGAATTCATCTATCACGCCGAGCAGATGAGGTAGAGAGATGGAGGGATTTTGCATAAACAGGAGTACATCATCTGCGTATAAGCTAATATGATGATGTGTGCCCTGAATTGAAATAGGAGACATAATTTGGGATTGTCTTATGTATTGAGCTAGGGGTTCGAGGGATAAAGCGAAGAGTCCGGGACTAAGAGGACAACCCTGTCTAGAAGAACGCGAGACAGAGAAGAGTGGCGAACAGAACTTTCCCGTTAAGATCATGGCCGAAGGCTCAGTGTATAATACTTTGATCATATGAATGAAACCCTCACCCAACCCCATCCTTCTGAGAACTGCCCATAAGTAAGACCACTCCAATCTGTCAAATGCCTTCATTGCGTCCAAGGATATGACCGCTGTAGGGGCTGCAATATCCTTGCTGGCATTGATCACGTGCAGTAACCGTCTGATGTTGTCAGTAACCAGGCGGCCTCTTATGAAGCCGGTCTGATCAGGGTGAACTAGAGATGTCATGTGCTTTTGAAGTCTGGTGGCTAGAACCTTGGCATATAGCTTAAGATCGGCTCCGAGGAGACTTAGGGGCCTGTAGCTGCCACATTCGGTGAGGTCCTTATCCTTCTTGAGTAAAACAGATATAAGCGCCATATTGACATCTCTAGAAAAATTGCCCTCTTTGATTGAGTGTAAGATCATTGAGAGTAATAAGGGGCAGAGTACATCCCAGAATGCAAGATAGAGTTCCGGTGGAATGCCGTCCCATCCGGGAGCCTTGCCCCGTTGCATATCCGCAATCGCCTCTCTAAGTTCAACCAGCGTGATAGGTGCAGCTAACAACCTAGCACTATCTTCTGAGATCTGTGGTAGATTGATTTGATCAAGAAAATCCTCCAGCTTGGTATGATCAAAGACCACCTCTGACTTGTACAGATTGGAATAAAAACAACGAAATGTATCATTAATCTTTTTTGGGTTGGTGGTTACCTCCCCCTGTTGGTTCTTAATGGAAGGGATATCCGCAAATTGCTCACTGGCACGAATCTTCATAGCTAATAGGTGACTAGGCCTGGAGGCGTGAAAGTAGTAGTGCTGTCTTGTTCTGTGCATCTGAAATTCTGATTGTTGTCTTAAAATAGAGTTAATCTCTTTTTTCACTACCTTAATTTGAAGCTCCAGTCGATTAGAGTAGTTGTGCTGCAAGGAAGAGATCAACATGGCTTGAAGCTTTTCCAGTTCCTCTAGCTTGGAGAGACGTCCCTTGCGGAGATTAGATGCAAAGAGAGTAGTGTTACTTCTGATAAATCCCTTAACCGAATTCCATAGGATTCTGGGGTCCTGTACAGAGCCAACATTAAACTGTAGGAATTCAGTGAGCTTCTCTTTAAATTGCAAGTTAAACTCTCCGTTTTTCAGAAGTGTTGAGTTAAAACGCCATCTAGGGGCACGGGATGTTATTTTACTGAGTGAACCTTTGAGGAGGATACCTTTGTGGTCTGAGAGTGCTATGGGCACTAAGTCAACATCAAAGCTATCAAAGAGATGTGGGGAAGAAAAAACATAATCAATTCTGGAAGAGGTCTTATGTCTCGACGAGAAGAAGGAGTAATCCCTCGCAGATGGGTTGAGCAAACGCCACATATCAATTACCCCTGTGTCCTTAGACCAGGCCTGTAGGGCTGTGGTAGCTTGCTTCTGATCAGAGTTTTCCGTGTGATTGGATCTATCGATCAATGGATCCCAAACTGCATTAAAATCAGCTCCTACTATTAAAGAGTAATCAGGTAGTTTCAACATAGCTGAAGTTAGTGCAGCATAAAAGTTAGCGTCATACAAATTAGGGGCGTATGCAGAAATCAGCGCAATTTTCCGGTTAGAGCATTCTATTTTAGCAATAGTGATTCGACCATTTGCATCAGACCACACATCTAACAGTTTAATATTCAAATTTTTCTTCGCCACTATGGCTACCCCTCGGGTCTTGGTGCCAAAAGAAGAAGAACTTATGTTATGATAAAATTTATTTGCCAATTTTGCATTATCCGCCAATAAAAGATGAGTTTCACTCAGCAAAGCCAGATCCACTTGCTTCCTCTTTAGCCACGTTAGTACACTTGTGCGTTTATGTGGTATATTGAGACCCCCTGTATTCCAGATCAGGATATTCAAATTAGCCATAGTCTAAAAGGGATGCAGTCTGGTTGAATGTAATTCGTTTGGAGTAGAAAACTATAATAGATACATATTCACTTGTTAAGGTTCCATTGAGTACCGAGCGTGAGCGTGAAAACAAAAATAAAACAGAGCGAGTCGACTGAAAAGAAAAACAAAAAACACAATCCCCCATTCCCTCCCCCCTTCCCCCCACTACTATAACTTCTCCTATCCGGAGATTAAGCTGCATCCCACCTGGTCGTCTGCAAACTAAAATGCAAACAGCCAGGTAAAAAGCAGACTTCCTTCTCAGTGGCTACACGCCACGCTCCCACAACAGTAACAAAAAAAAGTATAATTAAATGCCTCTAAAAGGTAGAGAGGAGAAGAAAAAAAAAATAATAATAATAATAATAATAATAATAATAATAATAATAATAATAATAATAATAATAATAATAATAATAATAATATCAATAATAATAATTATTATCATTATTGTTAAACCGTAGTGGTTTAATTAAGTTTAAACAAGTCGACACACACACCCACAACTGAATGATAACCAATGGGCAGCACATCCTGCAAACTGGGGAGGGCGCAACATTGACTATTAGTCTGTTATTTCTTAAAGTATGCTCTTAAAACTCAGAGCAGAGGGTACCTGCCAATGTACAGTTTCCTCCCCCTCAAATGTATGTATTCTCCTGTATGTCATAAATGTATGGTTGCCACAGCACTATATATCTGCATGTAACAAATATTATGAATTAAGATTGAAAAAGAAAAAGAAAAAGAAAAAGGGGGGCCCTGATGTAAACAAGACCAGTCCTTATCTGTTCTGCATCCCATCAACAACCATTGGGCCATACTGCATTGTACCCACTCTGCAAACCGCCAGCAAAACCTCCAACCAATCAATCAAACCTTTGCCTGCAGTTTGGGGGTAGTGCAATTAGTTTGCCGCACCGGGTGGGGGCGATGTGCATGAGTTCGTCCGCCATCACAGCGAGTTCAGAGTTCAACATGTAAATGAGCAGATAGTGACGCGTCTGGTCACCGACGCAGCCAGGTGCTGGGCGTGACGTTTAACTATAGTGAAAGAGCATGGCCAATGAAATTACAAGACCCCCATTCATGAAATAAGTAAGCAGGAGCAACTCGGCGACGGTCATAAATATCATAGATATATATATACCTCCATGATAAACAAGACGATAAATCCGCGTCACGCACAGGAGCAATACAAAATAGAAATCATATCGATAAGCATAGCTTAGAGTAAACAAAATGCACGATTTGCAGTGGAAACTATTATAAATAAACAAAACAAAAAAAAATAATAATACGGGCGATGTTCCCGAGCGACACACAATGTCCCAACATCACCCATCTAAGCACGGAGATAGACAGACAGTCGTGATGTTTAGTGTGTTACCCAAAGTAGACATGGGTAGGATAAACCGTGTCATGCACAAAAGCAATACAAAATATAAATAATATCGATAAGCATAGCTCAGAGTAAATACAAATGTACAATTTACTTGGAACGGAGAGCATAGCGCTAGTACCACGGCAAATAGCAGATACAATTATCCATATAACGTTGTAAACAAAACGAGCAAAAAAGAAAAAAAAAATTAAATGAGAGAAGAGGCTCCCCGGCGACATATGTCCCAACTTTAGCCGTCTAAGGATGAAAGCACGGAGATATAACTATAGAGTCGTGGTGCTCGGTGTGTTACCCAAAGTTTCACTCTGCTGGAGTCGATGTGTGTTGTTTCTTCAGAAAGTCTGTAGCTTCCTTAGGTGAAGCAAGATGTCTTTTTGCGCCGTCTTTGTCTTTGATGAAGAGTCTCGCTGGGTACCATAAGGATGGTTTATATCCCTGCTGGTAGAGGGATCCCATAACATCTCGGTAGCGGGAGCGTTGTTCCAACACTTCGGGGCAGTAGTCCTCGAAGATTAGCACAGGTTTCCCCCTGTAGGTCAGCGAACCTCTCCTCTTCCGAGCCTCCCGAATAATAATCTCCTTGGTTCTGAAGCGGTGTAGGCAGGCGATCACCGCCCGGGGCCTGGAGCCAGGGGCTGGTCTGGCCGTCAGCGCCCTGTGGCAGCGATCAAGTTCGGGTGGTGTAGCAAGCACTTCCTTGCCCAGAATTTCCACCAGCACCTCGGCAAAAAAAATCATTGGGTCGGTCGCTTTGGATAGACTCGTCTAGCCCTATTATGCGTATGTTTGACCGATGGCCACGCGACTCAACATCGATAAGCTTGTTCTTCAGTTTGGCGTTGCTCTCCTCCAGAGTCAAACACCTAGCCTCTAAGCTCACCATCCTATCGGACCATGTATTAAGTCCATCCTCCAAGGATGTCAGACGCTTGGCATGGTCAGCCACGGATAACTGGAGGTTATCTAGTTTGGAGTCGGCCGAGGCGGCGGAGACTCTGAATTCGAGCGTGAGGTTCTGAATTAGTATGGCAATGCTCGTCAAATCCGTCGGCTCGTCGTTTGTGAATGGTAGATCCGCGTCCCTAGTGTCCTTGTTCTTTGGCCATTTCGATGCCATTATGCCTGTCACAGCCAAAAATTCATTAGTAGCAAAATATCCGAAGAAAGAAAGTAAAAAAAAATAATAATAATAAAGTATCAATGAGGCTTTTTAGCATAGGTTTGTAAAGTTGGGGAGTTGCAGCGTGGAGAAACACGTCTACCACATCCTATACCGGAAACTTTAGGATAACATTCCTCTGTGTGACCCTCCAATAGAATTTCTGTGTCAATGCCGTGTTCTTGTGAGTGTTCACCATCAATATTTGATGTACTGTTTGGCCAGTAATTAAAGTACATAACTAGCAGTGGTTTAATATATCACAATCTTTAATACAGTCAGGGTTTTGTAACCCCTCAGTTACAGCATGAGTCTTTTGTCTTTAATGTTAGCTTGCAAACTCAAATACTGTCTTGGTAAGCCTAATAATGAATTGTTTGGGGAAAAAAGGAAAAACATTGTGATGTGTATCGTGTATCGGCGAAAGGTCAGAAAATATCGTGATATCATATTTAGGCCATATCGCCCAGCCCTAGATTTAGCTCTACAAACAACTTGACGCACAGTGAAAAGTTGTAATGGAAAGCTGGCCTAACTACAGCGGGCCCAGTCTAATAGTAATAGCCCGGCACTGATTGAGTTAAACGTGGACCATCCCGCTTACATTTTTTATTTTTAATTTTTTTTATCAGGGCTACAATAACAGCTAGGTGCCAAATCACTACCATTAATACTTTTTTCCTGTCACATCTCAAATGTGTTGTTGCAGTTTAAAAGGACGTGTGTCCATTTGTTGCTCAAATACAGCAGATGACATGATGCTCAGTACTTCTTTCACATTGCAGAGTTTGTTTTATTTTACCCCCCAAATGGAAGCCTCAAACAACTACTTACAGTGTACAACTTCACACGAATACCACCCTTTTATAGCCCTGTTATGTCACACTATCCCACCGTAACCAAAGCCAAGGCAGCGCTGCCTCTTGACACAGGCCGACCATAAACCCTGTCACACAAAGCCAAACCCGGTAAGACCTGCGATGTAACCCGGGTCAATCAACTTGGGATGACTCATTTACATCAACAGCTGACGTGGGTTGTTCCTGGGTAACTGCTACCAGGGCTTTAAATGCAAGGAATCCTGGGGATGATAAGAAAGCAGATTTAAAGCAACACGCCAACTGCACATTAGCCTAGCTTAGCACAATCCACGGAAGTGGACAGTATCGGTTAGCCTAGGCGTTGGCTAACTAACACCTCTCCCGGAGTTTAAGCTAGGCTACCGGTGCTGTCCGCTTCCATTCATTGTGCCAAGCTAGGCTAGCTTGCTGCCAGATAGAGAGGAAATTGGTATCTATCTTCTTGTCTGACTCTGGAGAAGATGATAAGCACATTTCCCATAATGTTGGTGTGTTCCTTTTAAAGGCCCACTTTCAGGTTAAACCCTACTCTTCAATTATGGGTAGTTTACATCATTGGTATCTAAAGAACTTGGACTTGAACTTAATTTCATTATTTATTTTTTTCCATTTGACGCCGGAAATTCCACTCAGAAAGGGTTAAAAATGTCCACGCACGAATAACATGTATGGAGCCAATCAAAAAGCTTATCGGATGCTATCAGTGCCGTAACGTCACTGCAGGTAACTTTCCCCTACCTCTCATCCACTACAATGGAGTTTGACGAGTGCAGAAAGCCATTTCCTTGATCCAAATGGACGCCTTACAAGACGCAAATGGGTTTAATCGTTGGAGAGACTTTGATGGACCAGCTACAACTGCATTTTTGGTTGAAACAAGGTAGTTATAAGGTTTTTAATGTCGTAAAAAAAGAACTACATTTACCACTAGGCAGCCTGTTGTTCAGTACAGCAGCGCTATTGGTCTGTGGGATGTCGCCTGATCCCCGTCCGGGTCATAGTACCAAGCTGGCTATATGGCTCTGGCTAACGTTACCCCGCTAACGTTAGCATTATGTCTACTGTCGTGAACCATTTTAAATCGGGCCATGTAAAAGAGTTTGGCGAACGAGTAAAATGTGCAGGTCCTCTTCTCAGACCTGTGGGGCAAAGCACTGCACGCATCATGCCGGCTAGCAAGCTACACGTCACGGCATGTTGATATGATAGTAGCCCCTCGGATAGCACTCGGTGCATCACAGTCACGAAACGGGCTACCACGATAGCTAACTAACGTTAACGTTACAAGCTCAAACACTGTCGTGTCCATAAGTTCCCTGGCAGAATACTTTGTTTGTGAGGACAAAGGTATACAAAGAGGAGAGAACCATTTTAAATCGGGGCATGTTAGGAGTTTCGGGAATGCTTGCTAGCAAGCTAGCTAACTTAGCTACTAACGTTATATACACTATGTACAACGACACAATGATTTACATAGTATTTACAAATATGGTAACGTGGTTGTGGCTTTTACAAATAGTGGTTAGCTTTAGAGATAAATGGCTATGATCACGGAGCAATAGTGTTAGGTGAAACAGATAGCCACAGATTCCTCGGCTAGTAATAACAAGAAGGCTCTGCTTCCTGCCACTACCTGCGTGTGATTCTCAGACCCCCTTCTTCCCTGTACCTTGTGTGACGTCATCATTAAGATGACACACGCACGTTATGAACCATGGATTAAAATATCCACATGACGCTGGGTTCGCGTGTTCGAATCCAGCTCTCCACATTGTTTTCAGTTTGGCTGGTCGTCCGTACTAATACAATTGGCAGTATTAGAAGGTGGGAAAGCTGATGGGTGGGTCCTGGGCGTTGTGAACAGAAAAATACTCCTACAGTTCGGTCGGGGCGCCTGCTCATCGAAGGAAGGATCTGGAGGGAGGTAGTGTGACCTTCCACACATTACACTCTCCCAGTGAGAATCTGAGCTGCCAGGCTGGCTGCCGGCTGGCTGCGCATGTGTCGGAGGATAGCATGTGATAGTCTCCGGCCTCTCGGACCAACAGTAGGGGGGGTGCGCAACAACCAGGAAGGGAGTTGGGAATTGGCATAACGACTAACAGTGGGATGGGAGAAAAATCGGAAAAAAGAGGAGGGGGAAAAAGATTTAAAAAATAAATGAATAAAATATCCACGTGAGTGGTGGTTGTGGTTGGGCGGACAAAATGCTTGAAAAAAAAAGCTAAAACTGGGTCGATTTTGATTTTTTTTCCCCCTCTTCATGAAAGTCACCGTTAGCCTAGTCACAAAAATACAACATGCAAGTGGGCCTTTAAGGTCAGTTCAAGGGATGGTCGATGGGAAAATGGCTGAAATCATATAGAACCACATTTATTTTTATTTGAGAAGGTTCTTCAGTTCATTGGCCAAATAAGTCTAGTCACTTCTTCAGGATAACTGTTTTGTCTTTTGAGGATCTGTTGGAGTCTGTTTTGACTGATGAGGAAATACACTTTGATTGGCCCCTGTTGTTCCATTCCTTGGAAGACGGGAAACAACCACATCTATAGTCATTTTAGTTTTGTTATTTCAGCAGAAAGGTTTGTTCCTCTTAACGTGTTGTCTCTCTCTCTCTCTCTCTCTCTCTCTCTCTCTCTCTCTCTCTCTCTCTCTCTCTCTCTCTCTCTCTCTCTCTCTCTCTCTCTCGCTACAGTATCATCAGGTTTGTCCAGGTCTGCAGGATCAGCATCCAGTGCCTTTGAGACGTATAACCCCAGACCCAGTAACGCTCTGCAGGCCAGGTACCAGATCACATTACCCCTTTAACCCCAGACGCAGTAACGCTCTGCAGGCCAGGTACCAGATCACATTAACCCTTTAACCCCAGACCCAGTAACGCTCTGCAGGCCAGGTACCAGATCGCATTAACCCTTTAATCCCAGACCCAGTAACGCTCTGCAGGCCAGGTACCAGATCACATTAACCCTTTAACTCCAGACCCAGTAACGCTCTGCAGGCCAGGTACCAGATCACATTAACCCTTTAACCCCAGACGCAGTAACGCTCTGCAGGCCAGGTACCATATCACATTAACCCTTTAACTCCAGACCCAGTAACGCTCTGCAGGCCAGGTACCAGATCACATTAACCCTTTAACCCCAGACGCAGTAACGCTCTGCAGGCCAGGTACCATATCACATTAACCCTTTCATGCTGTGGTGGAACCGGACTCATCAATCATTTATGTCTTCGTTGATCAATACAGGTTTAATACTTTTGCATAGTGCAAAGTACATGTAGGTTAAATGCTATTGTTGGGACAAACCAAGGGTTCCCTCCACAATGCCTTACTTACACAACCACATGACCATAGTCCTTGAACTAAAACATCAGCTCATTATGAAGGAACTGCGTACACTTTCCCTGCCAGTTTATAATGATTGCTTGCCTGGGATCTATAATGAATTACATTTTAACTGATAAAGAATTTAAACTTGACCCGACGTCGAAATTCCCATCGCCTCTGAAAATGTGTGTGTCGTTACACCACAGGCGGGTTGAACCCTGTGATGAAAAAACCACCAGCAACGGCATATGCTGACACGCTTGGTTTGTGTGGTTCTGTGTGTGTTATGAAAGTATTGCCAAACAGAACACAGTGTTCCCTACAGATACTGAATGTTAAAAATGCACCCCCCTGTGTTTGTATTAGGAGCCAAGGGGGTATCACAGAGGGACTAGTCAAGGGCGCTCTCTCCGTGGCGGCATCTGCATATAAGGCTCTCTTCACGGGACCCAGCTGCTCCATACAGGTACACACACACAGATAGACTTGTTTTACTATACTTGTGAGGAAGTTGCATTGACTTTCATTCCCTAGCCCCTTACCTTAATCTAACTCTAACCCTTAACCCGATAAGAAGACGTTTTTTTGATGTGAAGTCCGGCCACAATTTCCTCACATAAAGGTGATTTTATCAAGGGTCGGTTCTCACAAGTATAGTTAAACAAGTACACAGACACACACACACACACACACAAATAAAGCAGCACACACGTACATGCACATGACACAATGCCTGATTTTATCAGTGTATATTTGACTCTATAAGGGTACATTTAACCCAGTTTGTATTTGGGTCTGGAGTTTCAAATACACCACTGTGATTCACCTCCATATTCACACAGCAGCCATTTTGCTCTTGTGTGATGCTTCCTTTCCACTCTGTTCCCACCTTGGGAACTCAGCCTGAGTGTGACATAAGAGCAAAATGGCCACCATATGAATATGCTCAATTGGTCATGCCTTTGAGTAAAGACAGGTTTGTAGGAGCTTCTTAAAATTAGCGATTGAATAGGCAGATTATTACTAGTCAGTGTTCTATCTAGAACATTGGTTCTCAAACGTCTTCATGTTGAGGACCCTCAACACACTGTAGGCAACAAGCGGTGGACTCCTATTGGATGAGACCTTGTCCCAGGGACCCCTATGTGAGAAGAAAGTTGAATAGGATTTAGTACAGAATTCCATCTATGCTGTAGGTGGGGAGATAACAGTGGAGACAGCTGTGAGTCATTATTATGGATGTCCGATCTAGTGTTTCTGCCCCCGATCCAAGTAATTTAATATTGAGTATCTGCCGATACCAGCGTTTCCGTTAGCCGGTAATTACCGGTATTTGACCGGCAAAATCTGTTGAAGTCCGACATTTAATCTCTCCGGTCTTAATGTCCGGTGAAAATAATTCCCTGAGTCTAAGCACAATTTGATTATTTGAATTGTATTAAAATAGGCTAAAATTAAATAGCCTATGCGATGAACGAAACGATCATTACATTTGTTTCCTCGTTGCTTCTAATAATGACAACGACGTTGTCAGCGAGAGCTTAGTGCTGGGTGTGCGAACTTTTGTGAAGCTGCAGAGCCGGAGCAGCAGCAGCACAATGCAGTATTCCAGCAGTACTCCAATTCAGCCATTTTCAGCCAATGTTGGGTGGGGGGCGCTGCTGTGCGGTTCCCAGAAAAGAGCCAATAACAGCTGAATCAGCTGCTCTGCAGCGCCATACTCTTTGCAAATAAGTCGTTGCGAGGTGGAGAGAGTCGTCACGCAAACCACGATAATGTTGCCGTCTCTCTCTGCTTTCTCAGTTCTTCGCTTGATATAATTAATACAAATGTCCAATATAACGGAATTCGTTAGCTCATAAAAATGTGATTATAACAGACTGCTGTTTAGTGTCGGACCGACTGCCCACATACGCGGTCTATTTTATTTCAAGTCAGCAGCAGCACGGAGTATTGAGGGACTTATTTTATTTGGAATATATTAATGACTGTATACGCAAAAGTAGCCTAGTTTTAAGTAATAATATTATAAATCTACATGCCTTGAGGATGACATTCTTTATATAGCCTGCCTATCAATTGTTTTAAAGCTCAATAAACTATGACCGGAATTAATCTCATTTGTCCGGTAGATTGAAATCTTGCAGGTCACGGAGACCGGCAACAATTTTTTCTAACGGAAACCCTGGCCGATACAGAGTCCCGATCCGATATTGTCCTAGAGATGATATAGCAGCACACTGCACCCTTCACGTATATTAAAGTAAGCCAAACCATTTAAATGTAGGTAAGATATGCTTGGTAATTTAATAGTCCTGCTTAACACTTTCAGAGCCGGCCGTGTTTTCCTTTTTACCCCCATGAATGCCCATCAACCACTTCAATGTTAGCGTTAATATCGCCTAATCTATGTTTTAAATTATGGCTATGTGTCTAATCTGCCCGTCGCTTATCAATTTTTTTTTTAACAATATATTTATTGGGTTTTAGTTTGCAAATTACAACATGTATATCAGCAGAGCAGTATTCAGCAAACATTTTCACCCCGTTCTCCTTCCCCTAACCCCACCCCACACAAAATAATAATTAACTTCAAAAACAGGTTCACATAGGAAGGATACAGATTTAAATAATAAAAAATAAACGTAAATAAATAATAATACAACCAAAATGTTTTACACATTAAGTAAAGGGTGTTTCTTGTCGTTTTTACACAATAATAAGAGTTGTCCCACAGTACTCCCCCTAATCCTGTTCTTTTTGAAGCAAGTTCCCAACATTCGTATTATGCTTTAAGAAGTACACAAATGGTCCCCAGGCATTATCAAAAATGTTTTGTTTACGTCTAACAATATACACCATCTTTTCCATTGACATATTTGAAGCCATTTCTTTAATCCACATACCAATTCTTGGAGAATGCAGGTTGACTTGGATCAGAAACTAATCTTTCCGCCTGAGATAATTACAACTAACCTCAGGCCGGACCTGGTCTTGTGGTCAACCTCCCAGAAGTCTGTATTCATTGTGGAACTAACTGTACCATGGGAGGCTGCAGTTGGTGAAGCATATGAACGTAAACGACTGAAGTACTCCGACATAGCAGCCGAGGCAGAACAACGCGGCTGGCGTGCCCAGGTGCTTCCGGTGGAGGTTGGTTCTAGAGGATTTGTTGCCATGTCCACAACCAAGCTTCTTAAGGGGATGGGAGTGCGAGGACAGGCATTCCGACAAGCTGTCAAAACACTGTCAGAGGCTGCCGAACGAAGCAGCAGATGGCTATGGATTAAGAGAAAGGACCCCAATTGGGCTGCAAAATGACCATCGAGGGGTAAAAGCAGAGGGGGGCACACCTGGGACGCCAGGTGTTGCCGTTGAGCCCTTCGGAGGTGTCGTGGGCCTGTCAACGAAACACCAATGAAGGAGGGTGCCCACCTGAAGACCCCAGTGAAGCTTTTACCACTACCCCATTCAAAAAAGTGCTGATTATCTAAGGGATTGTAATATCTAGTCCTATAAGCTCAACTTGGTCCATCAACATTTTTCCAATTAAGAGCTATTACACGTTTTGCTTGTAATATGCACATATCTATAAATCTAAACTCTTTGCGTTGTAGATGTGGGGTGGTAGGATATAAACCAAGAATAAAAAGCTTGGGATTCAATGGCAACTTCTTTGATAAAATTTGATCGATCAGATCAATAACATCTTGCCAGAAGGTTTTCACTTTCACACATTCCCATATAATAATAATAACTTTATTTGTATAGCACTTTTCATACAGAGGTTGCAGTTCAAAGTGCTTCACAACAGCAAAAAATACAGGCATAAGCGAGCATAAAAAGATAGACAGGTAGAATCACAGTGTTTCACATTAGGATCTAGCATCCCAATAGGCTCTCCGCTTACAGTTTTCAGTAACACAAATAGTAAAAATAGTTTAAAATGATTCAGTTTAAAAATAGTCAAAAAATTATAAAATAGAACGGACATAAAAAATACAGGCATGAGCGAGCATAGCAAGATATGGCAAATCACAGTGTTTCACATTAGGATCTATGCAGTGGAACAGTGTCCCCCTTTCCTCACTACACTTAATACAAGTCGTCGCTTATCAATTACTCATTTTCCAGTCAACATTGTCGAAGCGGATTGTTTTTTTATCGGTTCATTTCCGTTTTATAGCATTTTGAAAAGCCCTCGTTTTCACGGAAAATAAAAAGAATCCGTGATAAACGCCCTGTACTGGAATATTCTGGAACGTTGTCATTTTTCGGCCTATTTATGAATCGTTTTCAAATAAACGCTAGATTATCGATAGTATATGTGTACGTATGCACGCTGAAAATCGATTCTCTTAGTTCCTGATCGCTCGCACAGCCAAACAGCCATATCACACATAGGGGAAAAGCTTATATCTCTGTGAAAACAGGTCTGATTATCCTAAGACTGGTAAAATAGATTCCTTACCTGAGATCAGATGGTATCCAAAAAGATTATTCCAATTCCTGATTCCAAAAATCTATCCTTTTATTGATCCAATGCTACGTACTGTAAAGACATATTACACGCTGTTCTGATGGTCCACAATGACTCCGAGCGTCTCGGGGTACATGCGTGAGAAGTAAAATGTGGATTCCGGAGTTTTTTTTTCTCATCCATTTTCATTGAGTCTATTCCAAAAGGGTGCATTACCATCTGGGAGACGATAGGGGGCGCTTTTTTCACATCTGAGCGCCTGGTGGGGCTGGTTTCCCAACGGTAGACTCGGTTGATGAAATATGAATTCAGATCGCTAATAAAAAGAAATCACGCTAATTGTCGTGGTGGGCATTCAGGGGGCGTGCTGCTAACACGTGTTATGTCGTTTTGGGCATTCAAAGTGTTAAAGAGAAAAATAACAAAAAAGCATCTGAATTTGATTGGGCTTAATATACCCGATGTTGATCAATTATAATATGCCATGATCGGCTCTGATTCCGATCTGTGGATCTGATCGGGACATCCCTAATTATTAAGTGTTGTGCTACTTCTAGTAAATATTAGTGACATTTAACTACTCTGGGGGTTTTCCTGGACCCCACTTTAAGGACCGACGTTGTAGAACATCTTTGCCTTGGGGCCAAACAAACTCCTTTCCTCTCTCCTCTCTCCTCTTCTCCTCTCCTCTCCTCTCTCCTCTCCTCAGCGTGGTATTGACCCGGCGGCCAGGCAGGATCCGTCCATGATGGCGGTTCTGCTAGAGATGGGCTTCAGGGACCAGAGGCTCAACCATCGTCTGTTGAGGAAGCACGGCTACAGCCTGCTGCACACCGTCAACGAGCTGGTCCAGATGGCCGAGGAGAACCAGAACCAAGGAGCAGACTCCCACCACTGAGCGAAGGCTTGTGTGTGTGTGTGTGGGGGGGGGGGGGGGGGGGGGGGGGGGGGGTGGTGTGTGTGTGTGTGTGTGTGACCGTTGACCTTTCTGAACATGATGTGGATTAGGGATGCAACAATACAGTTAGCCCATGGTTCAATACGTACCTCTGTTTTTGGGTCACAGTTTCGGTTCGGTTTGGTTTCAATACACATTTTGTGTGTTGGGAGAAAGAAAATGCTATTATTCATTTCTTTACTTTGCTTATTGGAAGAAAAGAAGTTTCCATTCAGACACATTCCTGGTGTATTGTTTAATATAAAATAAGGCTAGTCAGCGTGACTGCTGTTTTTTCACTGACGTTCTTACCTGTTGGACTGTCCTGCTTCCAGACAGTGATGTTGCTGGGTGGTGGTGACGCAGATGTGCACTCATATTGGAAGTGTTTCCATTTATGTTTCCATTACTACAATGCTTGTAGTAATTTTTCTGTTAACTGTTTTCATTCCCTCATCATTGTTTTCAAGCCAAAACTGTAAAAAAAAATCCTCAAACTGCTGCCTTTCAACTCTGTTCGCCAAGTTCCAGTGTTGTGTGAAATCTGACTGCATCGCTGTTGTTACCAACATCTGAGCAGTGATTGGATATTTACTTGCGGGGGGAGGGGTTTCCTCATCCCAGAGCGTAGACACAGACAGACACACACACACACAGCCAATTGGGAGAGAAATCCAATGCATGGAAACTAGTAACATATAATTGAATTGCAAAACCGAAAATGTCGCAATTCACAAGTGCGTATTGAACCATGGAGGGCGTAACGTACAATATTAGACTGAGAACGGCGGCATCCCTAATGTAGATTCACAGAGGTTCAGATCCAGCCCCAGCCCCAGCCCCTAGCCTCTTGACCTCTGCTGCCAGTGTCCTGAAAATGGTCCCATCTGCAAAACCTCAACTTTTTAGGAAGAGAAAATTAAAACAAATTTATTATTGATGTATTCGTCTTTTTAAAATGTTTCCCCTTTTCGTTTCTAGTGTACTACAGTGAATTCCGAGTGGTTTTATTAGGACCATGCGTGGTGACAATAGAATCCGTGGAATAGAACACCAGCCACAGTATTAATACTAAAGGCATTTGCTAAGAGGCACAAACCTTTTCTCCAGGACACTGGCAATGGTTACAGAGGGTAACTCTGGAGTGTTCACTGGCCCTCAGACGAGCTTCAAACAACGATGATACAGCAAATATTATTAAAATCGCAAAACTATCCGTAGACACACGTGCAGATTTTTAAGGAACTTTTGTTAGTCTAATAATCAAGGCGGTTAGCCTTTACCATAATTACCCTGCTAGGATCACAGAGGTTGAAGTTGGTTGGGGTTTGATATCTTGACAACGGAACACATTTCCTTCTTCATTTTACTCTATAATATCGCTGCTGTGGGTCCATTTTGTCCATTCCCTCTTGAGCTTGACTTAAGGAAAGCAACAGCTGTGGTTGGAGGGTCAAGAAAATTGGGCAGGGCTTGGGATCAGTCAGTTGGGGGGGGGGGCAACCTCATTTTCAGATTGACACCTGTGTATTTTTGAAGTCATACATTTTGTTTTTAATCAGGGTCCCCAGGATCATGGACCTTACTGACAACAAAGAGAGGTTTCTCACCCTGGCTCTGAAAACTAAGGTCATTGTCCATTCCTTTTGACAGGGCTACGCTAGTTTCTCCTCTCTGATAGGACAGAAGAGATAGATATTGTTGAATGTGATCGATAGAGGGGGGAAAAAAGCTTTGTAAAGCCAACTTTATGTTAAGAGTGTTACTTTGGAAGTGCTCTCGTGGGGATCTCTGGATGTTTAGACTTAAAATGGGAAGCACTTGGGAGCGACAAACATTTACTGAAATTTCCTTTTTGATTTCTCTGAGATATTGTAGTGAATCTGCCTAAACAATGCAATCTTTTATGTATCAAAGTACTGTTATTTTAGACGTTGACATGTGGAATGTATAACTATAAACAGTCAAAACAGTTGAAACCAGAGTGCTGTTTGGACACCAATGTTTTCTACACGGCTTTCTAGAAGACGCCTGCATGACAGGTAGAAGCTTATTGACGATATTCACACAATAGTCATTTTGCTCTTATGTCATGCTCAGGTTGGGATTCCTTTTCACCCTGTTCCCACCCTGGCCGGCGTGTGAATATGGTAAATGCCGGGATCGGACTACACAAATTCAGCCAGATTTTGACACGATTTTGTCATAGTCGACACATTTCCAGCCCGATTATGAACGCCGGGAGCGACATAATCACAAGAACAGCGATGTGGCGTCTGGGACGCCCCACGACACCCAGACGAGAAGTCTAGCATGTTAGAATTGTTTTCCTTTTTCCCCTCTAGTGTGACAGTTCCTGCAATGTGTTCTTTGACTTTGGACAAAAATGTTTCCAAACCAAACCCTTCCTCCCCGATCCCTGGCGAACTTCATGACAAGGCGGCATGCGGCGACAAATGCATAATGTGCCCTGTCTCCTGGCCAACACACGGCAAGGTTCTATGATGCTATGATAACCTACCGGTAATCTGACACTGTGACCACCGTGAAAGACAGAAATATAGTCTGATCCCGGCATTAGAGATGAGTAGTGTTTCTCGTGGTGTTTAAAGTCACAGTGGAAAATGTCCGCTTTGCATCCTCACACATCACACTTGAGTCGACCCTCATTGTCATACTTTGTTCTCGCTCACTGTTGGCCACCAACAGCATCATGTAAACAAACAAATAGAAGGGCAGGTGCTAGGGGTGTAACAATCTCAATACAGAATATAAAATTAGACCCAATTCACTAAATACAATTCTCATTTCATAAAAAGATTTCTGAGCCAAACTATAGTATATATATATTCAGTATAATCTACAATTAGAGCTCTGTAGTATGAATACATTTTAATGCATACATTTAATAGAAGAATCGTAACCTCAGAAGATAAAAAATTTGGATAGGTTCTGAAAAACTTGTGCGTCAGCCCTAGCAACTGTGCTTCTCAGAGATATTCAGCCCAAAATAATGTAGGACGATCTTGAAAGAAAGATTAGAAAAGGCGGCACTCATCAATATAAATATAAAGACCCCAAACCTTAATTTTACTACTAGTTTAATTTAGATACAATTTTTGTGGCCAGAATGTTTTAATAAACAACTAAGAAAAAACATACAAATTAAGGAACAGTAAAATAATTTGAGATATAGTTTTTTATTGATTTGTGCTGCCTTTTCTACTTTTTTCAAAATTGCCCAACAATCAGTATCTCGCAGCTTACAACATTACTAATGAAACACAGACCTCTCTAAGAGACATCATTAACTTACTAGTCACAGACCTGCTCTAAAAAGAAAGAGACATTCCTGAACGTCTTAATGGAACCAAGTTTATTTTATTATTTATTTTCTATGAATGATTCATCTGTGAATTCACTGATGTTTTGGTGATTCGTGTTTGGTGATCTTAATATTATTTGAGGTATGAATGCATACATTTAAAATGAACATTGTACACCTACCTATGTTCTGTTTGATTACTTTGTGTGTGTGTCTTTTTGTTTGCTTTAAAAAAAAATAAGACTGGTTAAGACTTTTGGAACCATACTTTATGTTGATACTTAATTATCCATGGATTAAAAAAACTAAAACATTCTCTAGAAGTAAAACACTGAATATATTTACTGTGCTTGGTACAGATCTCATGTCATAGTGAGGTACCCCGCTACTGTCAGTCATTCAATAAACGAATTGCACAATATTCCTCAACGGAAATCTTTCAAGGTTGGTTGTTGGCTTGATTCAGCATGTTCTTTATGGGATGGCTGTACAGTTGTCAGCCAGTAACTCTGTGCTTGTTGAAAGTAGGTTGTATTGTCTGTAAATGTGTGCACCATAGGACTATAGTGTCCATACTAAGTGCACAGCATTTATGAGCGCAATTGACATTGGGTTTTACTGTACATGGTATCCGTGTTCCATTCTGCTTAAAGGGATATTTCACTTCAGTAGAACCTGTCAAAAATAATCAGTCTTACCTCGATGTAAAGTATTATTATATTATTATTATGTAAAGTAATCTACAAGTGAGCTAGCAAGTTTCAAGTTTGTTTATTAAATATCACAATAAAATACACATACTTGGTTCTGTATGAGCCCCTGAGAGTGCTTCACACAGAAAAAACAGTAAGTAAAGAGGAATATACATTATAATATACAATCTAAAGTACAACCTAGTTACAGTGAGTAAAAATTGGTAAACTGAGGTTCAATGCAGGAAATGAGGTACAGAACTGAATGTAGTGCAAATCTCTTTAATAATAGATAAATATAATGTAGTGTTAAGGTGAGTGTTTGTTTAAAAGTGAGTGTGCATGTGGATGCATGTGTGTGCAATGAGTGTAGATGATGGGTTGTTACTGTCAACACCACCATTCCTCCCAGGTGTCAGGCTCCTCATTCACTTTTTTTTTTTTTTTTTTTATTGGTCTTTTTCCCCCTCCATTTTCCTCCGATTTTCTCCCATCCCAATGTTAGTCGTATGCCAATTCCCAGTCCCTTCCTGGTTGCTGCGCACTTACCCCCCACAGTCAGATCATCTGGGAGAGTGGAGGCCATAGATGTTCTATAGATATCTATGGTGGAGGCTACCACGTGCTTCCTCCGACACACGTCCAGCCAATCACCGCTTCTTTTCACCTGTCAGCGCGGATTCTCATCGAGAGGGCGTAGCGTGTGGGAGGACCACACTATCCCCCTCGAGTCCTATCCGCGCTTAGCAGGCGCCCCGACCGAACTGTAGGAGTCGCTGTTTACAACGACCCGGACGGCTATTGCTTAATGACAGCCCTACAGTGCTGCTTTTGCTTCCGCGTTTTCCCTGATTGGCTGCGCCATGCCCCGCGGCAGGCGCGGCAACCGCAGAGCGGAGCGGCAGAGCGCGAGCGGAATTATGCAACCGCCCTAGTAATCCGCCATGATTTTCATTCGGCGCTTCAGCTCACCTGGCAGAGCAGCGGTCCTGCGGTCCGTTGTTGACGAGTTCGAATCCCATCAAATTTCTTTTTTTAACGTGATTTTTTTTTAACGTGTATTCTTTCGCCGGTTAAGGTTAGGCATGGTTAAGGTTAAGGTTAGGCATTGTTTCGGAGTTGGTTAAGGTTAGAACGGTTAAGTTTAGGCGCTGTTAAGGAGCTGGTTAAGGTTAGAGTTTGTCTTAGAGAATGGCAATATTCTTTCTATGGTTAAGGTTAGGCATGGTTAAGGTTAAGGTTAGGCATTGTTTCGGAGTTGGTTAAGGTTAGAACGGTTAAGTTTAGGCGCTGTTAAGGAGCTGGTTAAGGTTAGAGTTTGTCTTAGAGACAGCCTATTTCCGCACTGCCGCTCTCCCGCGTTGCCGCGGTCACATGGTCAAATTGTCACATTCTTGCACTGTAGGGCTGTCATTAAGCAACACGCGACCCGGACCCACCCCGCCAGCTTCTCCCACCCTCTAATACAGCCAATTGTATTAGTGCAGACGGCCAGCCAAGCTCACAGCTCCGGGGCTGGTGACGAACGCAATCTCCGCTCGGCCACCTAACCGCCCTCTCCTCATTCACTTCTATTCGTTTTGGGGACCATGTCTGAATTATAAATAAACTAAACGACAGCAATATTATTCTGTGTAATATGATACCGGGAGGGAATGGAGGTGTTAACAGCGGGTGACAGCAGTGGTTGCTAGCTTACTTGTAGATGACTTTAGATGGAGTTAAAATTTTGTAAGTTCTCTTTAAATTCAAATGATATTTAAGAGGAATGCCACCCACATTATTCCTGTACCATGGTGAACATAAACTTGTGTTTACAATTTGTGAACATACAACACCACTTAGACATCAGAGAGAGAGAGAGTCCCTGGATCTGTGACATCACCTGGGTGTAAATCTGGGGCAGTTTCATACAGAATGGGGCAATGACTTTGTGAACTCATCAAATATTTGTAGGAGGCACTCTTACAAATTCAATCAAATTCTGGTTCAGATAATGAGTGACCTGTTGGCAATGCTTGAATAAACCTCATTTGAGTGTGAGAACTCAACTTCATCATGACTCTTTAACGTCACTGTCCCATTCATTGTCTATGGAGCAGTTTGATTGATTGATTGATTGAACATTTTATTAACAGATTGCAGAATGGGTACAATACAGTACAGCTCAATACACACAATTGCAGACCAGAGAAAGACTTTCGTCTTGTTTACATCAGGGTCCCCCATTTTCAATTCATCATAACATGACATACATTTATGACATACCAGATTTACAAATACAGTACTGTTTGTGATACAAGAAGAGTAAAAAAAATAGTACATTTGTCGAAGAAACTGTACATTGGAGGAGGTTGGTAGACGGTAGGGGGGGGGGGAAACTACATTGGAGGGGGGGGGGGGGTAATAGTACCATAGTTTACATCCAGGTAAGATCACACACATGATTCTATATATATATTTATTGTTGCAATCCCACGAATATTTACCCAATGGTCTGTGAATTGTATGTTATTCTGGGGCACAGAATAACAACACAATTTAAATTGATGCGCCACTGAGATGAGAGATAATTCAAGTCTAATGCAGATTTGACTTGAAATTGTATTTGGTTGTACTTGCACAGGCACATTAGGGCTAGATCTGATTTATTTGTGGCTGGCTAACCACTTAAATCGAATTTCCCCTTCATGTTTAAACAGCCATGAAAATATCTGCCTTAACACAAGTATTCCTGTTTAAATTGAGTTGATGGGAAGGTCTATAGTCGATACATTAACCATAAGTTTCCCGATTTTCTGTTGGGATTTGTTCTGATAAATCTGAAAATAATAGCATGTCCAGTCTCCAAAAATTAACAATTGGAGGAAGAACGTCAATCATTGTTGCTTGCAATGCCACCCAGAGGCATGCGTGAACATCTCCTGCCAATTCGTCAACTACGAAAGAGAAAGAGGAAGTCATTTTTTGTTTTCTAACAGAAGAGACAGGCGGCAGCTGTTTGTCGGGGGGATTCAAGCGAGTCAGGTTAAAGTTGTTTTACAATTGTAGCCGAGCTATTAGTACATGTAATAGTTTTTATAAACCTTTTATTTGGTGATGAAACTGAAGCCAGGCTACAAGGTAAGTGCACACAGGCAAAAACATCACATGATCAAGTCTGTCACCCTGCTGCGAGCACATGCGTTTGTCACCTCTAGTACAAGAAGGAAGTTGGTTACATCTTATGATTTAGCCAAATACAGTCAGTAGCCTATTAATAGATTGATCAACTAGGCCTACACAAATATGTCGTTTCAAAGTAGCCTAATTAATGTTTGTTAATTATGTATAGTAGTTATTTGAAGGCTTGGAGACCTGAGTTACTGTATACGTATATCTAGATACATGTATTCCATATACAGACCAGGGGCGTTTTTAGGGTTAGAAAACATTGGGGGCTTCAGCCCAGGGGGGTGGAGGGGGGGGGTCACCCAAATTACCACACATATGAGCCAATTGGTTAAACACAGCCATCAGATGCACAAACACACCATTGCTTAATTGTAGATACACAATCAGGTTTAAAGGATAACTCAATTTTTTTTTTAAATTAGCTTATTTAACATCTTCCCTGGAGTTAGACAAGAAGATGCATACCTTTTTTGTCTCTGTGTGTGCATTTTAGCTTTGGGAATAGACGCTCCGTTAGCATAGCTTAGCTTCATCACTGGAAGTGGGGGAGGACAGTAGCCTTACAGTGCCTTACAGTGTATTGCAAGGTCTGACATTGACCAAACTTGATATGCATGACCTTGGTGGGCTCTAGGTCAACTCCTGAAAAGGGGGTCAATGTCAGACCTTGCAATCAAAAGTTAGGGGCGCACTGAAATTATGGCAAGGGTTATTAGCCCCCTAACTTTTGATTGCAAAGTCTGACATTGACCCCCTTTTCAGGAGTTGACCTAGAGCCCACCAAGGTCATGCATATCAAGTTTGGTCAATGTCAGACCTTGCAATACACTGTAAGGCACTGTAAGGCTACTGTCCTCCCTCACTTCCAGTGATGAAGCTAAGCTATGCTAACGGAGCGTCTATTCCCAAAGCTAAAATGCACGCACAGAGACAAAAAAGGTATGCATCTTCTTGTCTAACTCCAGGGAAGATGTTAAATAAGCTAATTTAAAAAAAAAAGTGGAGTCGTCCTTTAAGCACAGCAGTGTGTGTAACTGGTTCAAACAGAATTAAGTCATTATGTAACGTGTGTTTCATGGTAACAAAATTAGTGTATGGTTTTGACAAGTGTTTAATTTAGCAAAGGATCTGAGGTGTTCTGATAATTGTGTGTGTGGTTGTGCTAATTGTGTGTTTTGAAACACCGGGCCCCGTTTTCAAAATCATGCTTAGGCAATCGAAAAAAAACTATTGTGTGTTTCATTATATACATATGTTTCAGTCTTCTCATAAAAAAAAATCGATTTTTGGGTCTTTTCCTGTCTTTGGTCCGCTTTGCATTCACATCTCAAATGAACCGCAGCAGGGTTCACTTGCAAGAGTGAATGAGCTTTCACACCACCCCAAACCAACCGGACTATCCGAGGTTCTATTAAAGCTTATTATAGGACACTGGACATGGGTATGGATTGCTCCAGGTGCTGCTGCGTTAAAGTGCACATCTTCAATATCTGTACTATTTAAAAGCACAGTGCAGGACACACTCAAAGGTTATCGCACTTCAGAGATGGCAGTGGACATGTATGACAGGACAAAGGCCATATGTAATGGCCTTTGGATTGAGGAACATACTACCAGCCAAAGGAGGAAGCAGAAAAGGATGGACGAGTATGTAGTTGAGTCATCTTGTGGCACAAGCTCAGACCTCAGCTCAGGAGATCAGCTGAGACAGAGACTGTTCTATCCAGTCGTCGACAGAATGCTGCAAGAGCTTGAGAGCAGGTTCTCATGAGTTGGATAACAACTTATGAGAGGCATACAGGCATGTTATCCAGCCTCAGACCAGTTTCTCTCAGTGGAATTGCTGCAACCCCTCGCCAATTACAATATCCAACTATTGCCAGAGGAGATCACAGTTGCAAAGTGTTTCCTGGTCAGGACAGGCAGAGATGCAGTCCCTACTATCCAAAGTGTCTTTTCCTTCCTGGATGATAATAATAATAATAATAATAATAATAATAATAATAATAATAATAATAATAATAATAATAATAATAATAATAATAATAATAATAATAATAATAATGCATTTGATTTATAAGGCGCTTTTCAGGACACTAAAAAAAAGTCCACAAATCGGTGAATGAAAGAATTATAGGATCAAATGAAAACTACTTACTAAAAATGTTTAAAAGTACTAAAAACCAAAAAAAAATACCAAACACTAACAAACATTCAGCACAGACAATGGGGATGCTGACATAAAAAAAAAAAAAAAAAAAGTTAAAGTTTAAAAAAAAGAAAAAAAAATTTAACAATTTTTTTTTTTTTTTTTTTTTTTTTTTTTAGATCCGGGGCTAGGAGAAAAACATCCGGGGCTAAAGCCCCGGAAGCCCAGGGCTAATGACGCCACTGATACAGACCACTCAATGCAATTCCTTGGAGGGATTCACCCCCGCGGCATTCTAATGTGGGTGTTGCTCACCCAATAATTGATCTGCTGCGACTGGCAGTCAACTCTTGTCATATAGTATCAAATTCCTTTGGTCAAATATCTCCACTTGCACGGAATGTTTGTGTTCTCTTCTTCCACCATGACTGCCTCCTGTAACCATTGGTAACTACTTTTCAAAAGAAAATGCCTGTTTCTGTGCAGTGGAAGAGTATGTAAATCATGATCAATCATTACTGTTCCATTGCGACTTGTTTACAAACATTTTTGTTTATATGTTTCTCATATATCAACACATAGCAACTGCTGTTTTGCACGTATATCAACAGTTGTCTCTTCCAACATGGAAGAAAAATGGACATTCAAAACAAAACATTCCGTGAAAGGCCTCTTGTATGGAATACATGTAATGTATACTATCAGCCATTTTAGGGCTAGCCTATTCAAATCAAACCTATTATTTTACTTGCATATGAAGTAGCCCCCTGCCCATTATTACTATGACAATTTAATGTGCGTTGCTTTAGCTTATTTAACACTTTCAGCGCCAGCCATTACCAGTGGTGCAGTCGTAATATCAGAACTGCCTGGACGCGTCTATACTTCCCACAAGCAAGTTGTCCTTCCGCGTTGCTCTGATTGGCCACTGACCTAACGCCTAGTTT
Organism: Notolepis coatsorum; assembly: GCF_963971535.1. Lineage (NCBI taxonomy): Eukaryota > Metazoa > Chordata > Actinopteri > Aulopiformes > Paralepididae > Notolepis > Notolepis coatsorum. The sequence continues at coordinate 51,868,954 of NC_140174.1, forward strand.
ATCACTGGTTAAGCTTAGGCGCTCTTTCGCAGTTGGTTAAGGTTGGAGTTTGGAATCAGGGCTGGCGTTCTATCGCCATGCTCTAAGACAAACTCTAACCTTAGAGAAAGAGCGCGAGCGTGGCCAATCAGAGCAATGCGGAAGGACAACTTGCTTGTGGGAAGTATAGAGGCTGCCTGGACGCCACGATACATGTTCCCTTGCTTGCGCACAGAACAGATTATTATTATGCATAAATAGTAGGAAACATGTTTGTATAGGAAATTACTAGTTTTAGTTTAGTTTTTGTAAATATTGCCTTGAAATAGAGAAGCTGAAAAAGGTAGCAGGATGTAGCCTTCAATATATAAAGAAATTATATTGTCAACAGATATGGTTGAAAAACAAACAATGTTTTAAATGTAATTGTAGTTACAATTTCTTTAATTGAATAACTTAAACTAGAAAAGTAAATACAAACTAAATTAACAATGTAACTTGGGCGGTCAGGTGGCGTAGCGGAGATTGTGCTCGTCACCAATGCAAGAGGCTGCGGTCTCGACTCCCGGAGAGTCAGCATTGCCTTGGCTTGGGCTGATCGCTATACTAACTCGTTTGGCTGAGTTAGGGGGAGGGAAGCCGTGGGTGGGTCCTGGGAATTGGCATAACGACTAACAGTGGGATGGGAGAAAAATCGGAAAAAGGAGGGGAAAAAAGATAATAGAAAAAAAACAAAAAAACAATGTAACTTAGTTTACAGAAGGACAGTTTCCTTCTGAAGCACAACTTAATGTCATCTTTCCAGTCGGGACCACCAATTGGTACAGGGCTTGTATTTTGGTTTGGCTCTTCTCGTTCTTTGTTATGCTAGCGCCTAGCGCGCACTTCTGCTCACCGAACTGCTAGGACGGCGTGGTACCACCACTGCATCACTGGCCATTACCCTTATCCCTGTAGCTAATGCGCCAGCTTTCCATAGCCTATTTTCACTGTGCTTCACTATGTTTGGAGAGCTATATTCTATATTATAGCTATGGAGACAATACTATGGTCATTTGACAGTCACTTTCTCTCGTCAAACATGCAAAAAAAAGATAATTTGTTCATGTATATGTTCGTGCTGCACTATGTGAATTTGGCTAAAGTCGTTGGCGTTTCTCGCCTGGACACGCTACTATTTCCAAATAAAATTTATATAATAGGTATTATGTTTCATCATGAATGCATCAAAGGGGGGGGGCCCATTTTTTTATGCTCTGATCGTCATCAACGGCATTCGTTTTGAACACCACACACGCTGATCAGCTGGATCGATATGAAATCATTGTAGGATCAAGGTGGAATTGACGTGAGATAGTCCTTACCTTTGATCGGGGGTATTGCAAAAAGAATATTCCAATTGTCTGATCGCGATATCCAGTATTGGTATCGGGTCCCCGACATAATCCGGCACAACACATGCATCGTGAGCACACGGCTCTGATTATAGTCCGTGTTTGGTGTCCGGAAGCGTCGCGTTGAGTGCTTTTGTTTTGACAGCTGGGCACATGCGCAGTCGGCACACATAACCACGTCCGTGCGGACAAGAGCGCTGATGAAAACTATGCAAATTACGCCACGCGCATCTGCGGATGCGGATTGCGGAGGGAACTATATTCCGGCCTTTAGACTTGCCTGAACCAAAATTCTCCACCGGAGGACATTAGATGTGACACACGGTCTGGAACAGGGTTTCAAAGGGTGGGCGATACTGCCACCTAGCAGGATCTGGCTGGTACTGCACTTTTGGCGTCTCAGTATGGCTTTCAGCGGTAACATATAGGTCCGTGAGTGTAATATTGATATTAAAAGAAAAGAAAAGAAAAAACGATCTAAAAACGTAATATTGGCGAGTTGGCGAGCAAACACGTAATATTACGTGATTGGCCGTGAATGAGTTAACACATTGGGTGCCACGCCCTTTTCGGGCCCCATCTATTCACTGCCACGCTTTAAAAGCTAGGAGTCTGTCACCTTGTTTGTAGAGCTATAACTATATTCTATATTATAGCTATGGATACAATACTATGGTCATTTGACAGTGACTTTCTTCCGGTCAAGATGCAAAAAAGAGATAATTTTTCCATGCATACATTCGTGCGTTATACCGTGGTGAATATAAGTATGTTTTTAGATCAGTCTGGGGTAATTAGGAAATTAGGCCACTTTACTCGCCAAATGCGAGTATTTTTTACGTTTGGCGAGTGATTCATGAAGACCACTCGCAGTCTGGCGAGTTGACAGTGCCACGAGAGCACTGCACAAGACCCGCGGACATATATAATGTTTAATAAAAGTTCCCGCAGTACTGGCCAACCCGCGGACATATATAATGTTTAATAAAAGTTCCCGCAGTACTGGCCAACCCGCGGACATATATAATGTTTAATAAAAGTTCCTGCAGTACTGGCCAACCCGTGGAAATATAGAATGTTGAATAAAAGTCCTGCGGTGCTAGCCTAACAAAATTAATAGTTTGTTTCAGGTTGCCGACCGACCCTGCCGATTTAGGTGCGACCCAATATATTTTATGAGTTTTTAAAAAAAATTATATAAAAAAAAAAAAAAAAAAATCCGATTTTTTTTTTTTTTTTTTTAGAATAAAGTTTCATAGAAATCTTAGTCAAACATTTAGTATTATGGATATTAAACATGCTGGCAGAGTACATGCATCCATGTTGTTGTGAACATTTTAATTAAATAAAGAAATTCCCTATCCATAGTCGCCGTGGGAAAGAATAAAATAAAAAAATAAAATAAAATAAATTCCCTACCTACCCATGGCCAAACTGACAACCAACCTGAAACCAACTATTAATTTTGTTAGGCCTTAGTCAAGGAAGCACTCGCAAACAGATAACGTTAAACACAGCAGAAGATGGAAAAAAGACAGACTGACCAACCCTAGTACAACCCTCGAGTCTAAGGCAAGGGCACATATAAATCACAGAGGTGTATGTTAGTCTATTGGAACTGTACAGTAGTTAGCTTCTAGTTAGCGTTTTAGCTATAGAGCTGCTTGCTAGCTGTTACGACCCTGGCTCATGGGCACGCAACCTATGTGCAAACCAACACCAAAACCCCGTGCTCTAACTCAAAGTGCTACTATATCAAGGAACTATTAATGTAAATGTAAACGAATGTACTAATGTAAACCCAACGGACAAGGACTGGAAGAACCTGACAGCTCTTCCTCTAAGCACAGACACTGCATGTGTGTTACTAGGGCTGGCTTTAAAGCTCCCAGCAGGTAACCAATCAGCACTAATTGGCTAATTGGCAGCCCTCACCTGCATGCCCCGTGACACAGGAGTGATCAGGCCTGCCTGCACAGTGACACAGGAGTGATCAGGCTCCTGGTACATAACACTAGCTAACGTTAGCCCCGTGTGCTCAAAGCAGCCAGCCCTATGTTAGCTAGGTGTATCTGTTATGACTATAATGTTTCCAAAAACGCACCGGACTACGGTTAGACATTTTATTTCATGCTCAAAAGCCCCTGGCTTGCACATCGCAGTCACGAACCAGTGCACAACAGCACACCAACCCAACTGATGTTACCACAACACTTGACGGTACTTCACAGCACTGTCGTAAGGCCACGTGCCGTCTTAAAGGCACAGTGAACACTCGGATGCATACACAACATTGACGCCGCTTGACAACCGAGGTTCAAAGTTAACTTGATTGATTGATTGAAAACTTTATTAACAGATTGCAGAATGGGTACAATACAGTACGGCTCAATACACACAATTGTTAAGGGGATGCAGACCAGAGAAAGACTTTCGTCTTGTTTACATCAGGGTCCCCCATTTTCAATTCATCATAACATATGCCATACACGACATACAGATAGACAGTACTGCTACATCTATACATTTCACATCTATCTATACACTTCACAACATACTCAGTTTTTTTTTCTTTCACTGCCCAACCCAGTCCAACCCAGCATCTTTCACTGCCCAGTTCAGCCCAACCCAGTCCAGAATAGATCCATCTTTCATGTTAATATGTTTTATGCTAATATTGTGAAGAGTAGAGACACTGTTATTAATGTTTTATGCTAATAAATATTTTAAAGAGTAGAGACACGGTGTGATGAAAATCAATTTAGACGAAGACATACAAAGAAGTAATTATCACAATTAGCGATTTTTTTTGGCTAGTAAAAAATCTGTTTGGCTGGTAAAAAAAATCAGATACTCGCCAGTTGGCTGGTAAGCCAAAAAGTTAGTTTCCTCCCCTGGCTGAGGAATAGCCTTATGCGTGTATTATACTATAATAGGGCTGTCTTAAATACTTCGAAATAGGGGTGGACGGTATAAACCAGGGCTATTCAACTGACCGGATTCTGATTCTGACCGGCCCGCCAAAGATTACATGATAATAAATTTTTTTTTTTTTTTTTTTTTTTTTTTTTACTTTTTTCTTTTCATGTCAACGTTAACACGCACAATTGAGCCAAAAGTCACTCAATTAATGACAGATTTCATTGATAAATTGAGGGAAAACTTTGCAAGTCGATTTGATGAATTTGACATGTCCAGAGAATTGATGCATTTTGTGAGCAACCCATTTGCCAATGTAGCTGCTATTTCCACAAAAGGACAAGAGTTCCTTGCATCACTTCACATTGATGAAGGTCTCCTGCAACTTGAAATAATTGACATGCAAGCATCATCTGCTCTGAAGCAGGCACTTGAGAATGAATCCACCACAACATTTTGGATAAAGTGTATTCCTGTCAAGACATTCCCCAAAATAAAAACGCTGGCAATATCTGTGCTAACAATGTTTGGCTCAACATACACCTGTGAATCCAGTTTCTCTCACATGAATGCCATTAAAACAAGCAACGTGCCTCCTTGACAAATGAGCATTTGCATCACTGTTTGCGGGTAGCCCTCACTTCCTATGAACCCTCTTTCTCTGCCATTGCCCAGTCAAAGAAGTGCAATCGCTCTCATTAGATGTGTGTATGTAGGCTAGGCCTGTCTGCCCCCCACCCCCCTGATGTTTGAGAGTTAAGAGTGGACAATAAGTGCTAATAAGATGCTGTGATTTGCTGTTGTTGCACAGACATGAAGCACTTTTTCATAAGCTCAGCTGCACTATAAATGTGTTTTTTTGTTCAAGTGTTGACTTGCTTGTTTTTTATTTTATTTTTATATTGAAATGTTGAAGAGGAGATGTTGCAGTTGTTGCACAGTCATAAATGAAGCACTTTCTGCAGGAGATGTTGCAGATGTGGCACATAAATGAAGCACTTTTTTTGAAAAGTATACTACTTTTGCAATGTAGTTAAATAAAAGTTGTGAAAATGTGGTTGCGTGTTGTGTCAAGTGTACATATATTCATAGCACGGTGTAAGATTCTGATCAAACTGGCCAGTATCACGTCTTCGTCTGTTTGGCCCTCCATCCAATTCCTCTGCGTTGTGTACTTTTAATGGTCCTGACGTCTCCGATACTGGTAGTAGGGGTGGACGGTATGGTCTAAAATTTATATCACGGTATAATTTGAAGCATAGACGGTAACGGTATATATCACGGTATCATCGTTTTTGATTAAAATTTTTTTTTAATTTTATATATATATATATATTTTTTTTTATATAAAATATATATATTATATAATTAGACTTGTACTTGTATTATCTGCGAGACATCGCCACCACGCAACAAGCTCCACTGTCTGTGTGTACATTAGTAGCCTCTAGCTACGGCCAGGATTCTCCGGAGCTGCAGCTGGACCTATACTCGAGTAGCCTCGAGCTACGGCCAGGATTCACCGGCGCTGCAGCTGGGCCCTAGTATTGGTATAACGTTAAATCACATTCACAAGCCCTCAGCTCGAATACGCATCGAATCAGTGTTATAAGACATTGATATCAGGAGCTATCTGTAGCTACTGCTAGCCGGATATATAACGTTAATACAACGCCTCAGTGAATTATTTAGTTCAATGGGACATTTCGTTTTGAACGGTGAACTAACTTGTGTTAACGTGAGCTAACGGCTAACGGAGCTATCATACACGTCTACTCTCTACTAGACTTGATGGAGCGTTTGTTGATGTCAGGAGCTATCGGTAGCTGGCCGACTAGATACCGTTCGGTTAGACAATGCCTCATCATGTATTAAACTAAAAGTGAATAGTTGACTGGGTCATTTTGTAACGGTAGCTAAGCTAACGTTAGCTCAGGGAGACGTCCCGTCCCACTACTACTAGTAGACCCGTGTTTACATGCGTGCGGGAGGGGCTGGCACGCCCACTGCGCGAAGCCTCCTAAATAACCTTTTCCAGTTCGCACATATCTATTATCTATGACTAATTCTATCTATTTTTAGGGGCAAATGCGAGTGAAATAGTCGCGCTGTGGTTACATGACGTCATTGCTATTTTAGAGCTGCACTACCGGTTACACGGTATAGGCAAAATCCATACCGTAGAGCAAATTCATACCGTTTATACCGTATACCGTTTATACCGTCCACCCCTAACTGGTAGATAAGATCCTTATCTCCCCCGTTAGTGCAATCCATAAACCATAATACTTCCCCACCTCCGTAAGAATTCGACACTTCGACACCGTGAAATACCTTATGAGGAGAAGCGTTGTTTTATTGCTATAAACAGAAACCTCAGCTCAGATGTTAACAGATGTTATTGTCCTTGAAGAGTCTATTCTAATGATCTCTCAGTGTGTTCTCATATTATTACAGCTGGCATTCTCTCTGTCGAACTAGAAATGTTTACGTTTACGGATTCACTATCTGTTCGTTTTTATTTGGCTTAAAAGATCAAAACAACCGTGTGCACAGTGAACTCACATTTTTGATCGGAGCGATGTTTCCCCTACAGCGCTGGTTTGCCTTCTGACCGCTCGACTCGCCGCTCTCTCCCAGGGCTGGCCGGCCTTGCTTCGATCATGATTCTCCCACACATTGATGACTGTTGTCCACTGTCGCCCCATTATTGAAAAAGTCTTTATCCGTTGTTCTTATCTCTTGCAAATCCGGCTGTCATCAACCGTTGTTTTAATCTCTTGCAAATCCGGGTCACGGCACCAACTGTAAGATTCTGATCAAACTGGCCAGTATCACGTCTTCGTCTGTTTGGCCCTCCATCCAATTCCTCTGCGTTGTGTACTTTTAATGGTCCTGACGTCTCCGATACTGGTAGATAAGATCCTTATCTCCCCCCCGTTAGTGCAATCCATAAACCATAATAATTCTCCACTTGCGTAAGAATTCGACACTCCGACACCGTGAAATACCTTATGAGGAGAAGCGTTGTTTTATTGCTATAAACAGAACCTCTCATAATCAGATGTTATCAGATGTTATCAAATTGTATCGTCCTTGAAGAGTCCATTCTAATGATCTCTCGGTGTGTTCAGATTGTCCTTTTGTTATTCAGTCCAATAGTGGTCAGGCCTAGTCGTTAGCCTGAACCCTCCTCGTGTTAGCCGAAGCTAATGATGTCGTGGCATTCTTCCTTAACCCCCCCCCCCCCCTCCCCTCTCGTGATAAGAGGAGAGAGAGACCTCTGTGTGATCTCAGTCCTACTCGCTCTTGGTCAGATCCTAGTCTGAGTCAGATTCTAGTCTGCCTTACACCCGGAAACACCGTCCGACTTATAGATGTTCGTCGTCGCAACGACGGCCCCGCCTTCTGGTTGTCATGCGACGTGTTGTCATGACAACTGCATAACCTTTAACACTAATAAACTCACGTTTCATTAAGATGAACCTCTCTCCCTCCTGTCCTGGGAGACAGTACACTCTAATCTCAGATGTTCTTCTAAGGAATTCATAACAAAACCCTCGCTGACGCGGCCTGTGCCTGTGAAACCACTGGTTCCACCACCGTTCTATCACCGTCTCCTGCTTCCATGCACATTTCGATCTACCATTTTAGCTGTGGTCATCTCTCCCCAATCTATACATCACATACATTGAAAAAGCACCGTTTTCTCTCAACGGGGAGGCGCCGTGGCAGTCCGGCCCCTGGCCCCTTGGGTTTCTGACAATGTGGCCCCCTGAACAATTTAGTTGAATAGCCCTGGTATAAACGGTATACGGTATAAACGGTATGAATTTGCGCTACGGTATGGATTTTGACTACCTTCATACCTTGTGACTGGTAGACTAGAGCAGCTAGTCACAGCAGTAGCAATGACGTTAACGTTACTTGACGATTCACTCAACGTTTGCAGTGGTCGTTGCATAGTGTTTAATTGTACTGGAGTTTTTCTCCACTTGCTTATGGACCTTGCCATATAGTTTGGGCATTTAAATTTGGCTAAGGAGGCTGAGCGGAGACTTGCTTTAGTGCAGCAACGGGCTAACATTAGCCGCTAAGCTAACGTTCTAACGTGACTCCGCAGCACCAGTTTTACCCCTTCAGAAGCATTTATATAGACAGTTTAAGATAAATTAATATACTGTGATATATACTGTACCTAGGGCTGGGCGATAAAACGATAACGATAACTATCGCGATAAATTATTTCCTCGAAATAAACATGAAACGTGGTCGCAAAGTTTCGATATATCGATTTTCCAAGCTTGGCTCCGTTCAGCCTCGGCTCAGCTCACTCACTAACAACAACCAACGTTACGTGATGACGTGTTTACGCACAACAGCTAACAACCAATCAGTGAAGGAGATGGCCGAGAGCGAAATATACCCGGAAGGAGGTAGGACTCACTCAACAACAAGGCTTGCTAGGCTAATTAGCTTGCACGGCGATGTTTTATATATTTACGTGCCGAGTATGTGTGTGACGTGAATTCTGAGGCCACGTTTATAGTAGTGGGGATATACAGTGGACGTCGTTTCAATATATTGTGGCGGAAGAGAGTATTTTAGTGTAATATTTAGCACATTGTCATGGAATACACCGCTTAGATACTACAGGCTTGCTAGGCTAATTAGCTTGCACGGCGATGTTTTATATATTTACGTGCCGAGTATGTGTGTGTTTTGAATTCTGAGGCCACGTTTATAGTAGTGTGGGGTATACAGTTCGTTTCAATATATTGTGGCGGAAGAGAGTATTTTAGTGTCATATTTATTGTCATGAGATACTCCGCTTGTCGGCTAACTACTAACGTGTAACGTGCGCGGACTGATGACGACATCAACTCGACTTGAGACATTCGCAGCAGCATAAGAAGTTAATTAAACTTGACGGACATTATATCGACGATAATTATCGATATCGAATTATATGAAAATAATTTTATAATTTTATCGCGATAACGTTTTTGGTCATATCGCCCAGCCCTAACTGTACCGTTACCGCCTATGCTTCAAATTATACCGTGATATAAATTTTAGACCATACCGTCCAGCCCTACTTCGAAGCTTCGAAGCTTTGTTCGATGGGCATGGGATTAGAATATGAAAATAAAATTCGATTATTAAAAAAAAAAAAATATTTTTTTTTTTTATTTTTTTTTTGCTAAATCAACTCTGCCTCTCTTTGTTAACTACAACAATCAATGCTGTTTGTTATTTAAGATGAGGTCGGACTCGGCACTGAGAGATTTGTGTTCATTGTGCTGCTTTTATAAAGCTTCAAATGACGGCTTACAATATTTCATGAAAGCAAAGTGTTTAGTTTGTCTAAGATTTAAAAAGGTTTTACCTTTACAGCACTGACAAAGTTGAACAAAGTGCTGTACAAGTCCCACAACTAGGGCTGCAACCATTAGTCGACATAATCGACGACGTCGATTGTTACAAAGGGTCAGATTAAACCGAATATATATATTTATTGCTTGAGATCCCATGTATACTATTTGTATATCGTTTGATATCCCTTGTATATTCTTTGTACATATACACGGAATATCCCAGTTTACCTGGTACAGGACAGACCATAATATTCGTTCTCCTATTGGAAGCGATCCCCTAGGCGCCACGGCCATACCCCCAACGTCTAGTTCAAAGTCACCGCTAAGACATGCCTGAACATGCCCGGTTTTGCGCAGTAATACGAGACAGAAATAAGGTTGGCACTAGATTATTCACCGTACGTATAAATACGTCGCAGGTGGATACAGCAGTAGTCTTGTCTTATCCTAAAACGTTCGTTCAACGTATCGTTCGTTCCTTACTAGTAAAGCCTTCACAACGACCAAGTGAAGTGAGCAACCTTGCGTCTAAATAGAGCACTTATAACCGCGTGCGAATAGGATAGTAAAAGTGTCAGAGCTTAGTGAAATAACGTCAAGTTCGACCTAGTTAATGTGAAGTACCGTGCACAGGAGAATCTACACCGGTGAATGCAGAGCCTTTTCCAGCTGGATTATATTGATTTTGGTACCGTGGTTGCTGGAGCAGAGAACCGTCTACCCGCTGCTGTGTGGGATTTACCCGTGAGGAGCATCACTCGAGCCCGTCTCTAGGAGAGGCTGGCTGGCTTTCACCTATGCTGTCGCGCATACTTGGATTATAGCTGCTGCTTTCGTCTGCCGATCAAGGGAGTAATGTACCGCCTCCCGTAGCTGGAGCTTATTGATTCCCCGTTGATCCAGACTTTTGCATTCGAACATTCCTCCCCCCTGCTGGCTTACAACCGGAGGGAAGCCCCTTAGTATCTCCAGCTGACCTACTAGTGTACCATATATAATTCTTATGCTACGGGTGGTATTAATTATCCCCTGCGTAATATGCTCATGGACTTACGCTCTTGACCTATTCATGCACATTCTTCGCCTTACAAGCGCAACTCTCAATCTTAATAAATAATGTAAGATAATCTTGGTGCTCTTCTAATAAATATTATTATAAACAGTATTTCTTGTGAAGCCGTGTTATTGTGGGGGTGTTCATCACATATACCTGTGTACTGTATGGCCAGTAGTAATGTACATAACGCAGTAGTGGTTTAATGATACCATACTTATTCAATACAGTCAGGGAATTGTAACCCTCAGTTACAATTGGTCCTTCGAGCCGGATGGTAATTAGCGTAATATTAATATAATATTAATATTGACATGGCCAGCGGTGAACACTCCACAAACGGCTCTCCTAAGCTAGAACGCCCGACGCGCAGACGGCAGCCACCTTCTTACCTAGAGGACTACGCCGCCAGTCTACTACCTAGCTTTATACAGACGTTAAAGGCGGATCAAATAAGTAAAGCGGATAGCCAAAGTATGTCAAACCCTACCGACCAGGCGACCCTGCCAGTAGAGACCCTAGTGGGTTCTAACGTAACTGACCAAGCTCACGGGGGGGACCAGGAGGGACATGACATGACTTTACCCCCCGACAACGCCAAAGGGGCCGTCCCCGGAGAGCTCCAGGATAAAGAAAGCGCTCCAGGGACGGAACCCGACCCACTACCAGAAGAGACGCACACCCAGGAGATGGACCTCCTCGGAGCGCGACAGGAGAACGGATCTCCAACGAGCACTGCCAGAAGCCGATCACCTCCGCCGGTGTCCAAGTACCAGCCCACGGCGACACGTACGGGGAGACTCGCCCAGGAGGCCTCTCCCCCAACGCTCACCGATGTGCCAGCCATCCATGGCATCGTACCTTGGCACACCGACGTTCCCGGACTTCACACACGAGAACAGAGCACAGTACACAGAGCTACGAATGTGCTTAGAGACAATGATGTCCGACGTCCCCGATGAGACGTACAAATATGCTATCCTCCTCAAGCACCTGAAGGTGCCCAGAGCGCACAATATAGCGCTGGCATATTCCAACTCAAGTACCCCATACACCGCGGCTCTAGTAGCCCTCGACCAATGTTATGGACGCATATGGGACTACGTGATACAAGAGATAAGAGACATCGACCGTCTCCCCCCAGCCAGAGACAACAGAGCATTAGATGACCTCTCTATCAAGGTACAGTCCCTGGTAGGGATGCTGGGGTCCCAAAAGGAAAAAGGGATATACGAACTGTACGCTAACTCTAATGTAGAAAGGATATTAGAGAAGCTCCCTCCCGCCCGACAAGAGCGTTTTCGGCGGCAGAGAGACCACCGTGACCCCAACGGCCCAGAGGCATCCCTCCTAGACTTATCTGATTTCCTCGCCAGGGAGGTCAGCAGCCTACGACTGGACACGTTCGTATGGAGTGGACCAAGCCCAAGACCAGGACCTCGGGGATCAAATGATAACCGCCGGTCGGTGACCGTTATGCACCAAGCCGAATCAGTACCGCAGCACAAGAACCACAACACCCCCTCGACGAAAGAGGAGTGGAGTTCAAGTTCAAGTTCAAGTTCTTTAATAGTTGTCATACAGAAGTACAGAATACTTTCATACAAAATGCTTCTTTCTGTTACGCTCCAGAGACTGTGCTAGACAAGATAGTATCAAATAACATAATAACATAATATAGCATGAATTTAGAAGAAGAAAAATGAGGTCACAGTGTTCGGTATAGACATATGTACAATGTTCTGAGTTACCATATAATATACAATACACAATACTATGCAGTGTACTAATGTACAGTACTATCTAGTGCAAAGCAGAAATGGGATGAGGTACAATTTTAGGTACAATTTACAGTAAGGTGTACGAGTTGTAGTGCAATCCTTCATCCATAAATATAAAGTGTGGGGAGTGGGTGCTACAGTGTGTTTGTTTAAAGTGGGTGTGTGCTATAAAGTGTGTGGAGTGGGTGCTACAGTGTGTTTGTTTAAAGTGAGTGTGTGCGTGTGGATGTGTGTGCTATGTGCGTTTGGTGGTTGTTGTTGTGTAGTGTTCATTCATTGTTCGTTTAGCAGCCTGATGGCCTGGGGATAGAAGCTTCTTCTGAGTCTTTCTGTGCTCGCCTTGAGACTCCGGTATCGCTTGCCTGACCGCAGCAGTTCAAAGAGGCAGTTGTTCGGGTGACTGGAGTCTTTAATGATTCTCTTAGCCTTGCCCTTGCAACGCTTGTAGTAAATGTTCTGGAGGGTGGGGAGCCCCCCTCCAATTGTGCGTTCGGCTGAACGTGTCACTCTTTGTAGTCTGCTTCGGTCTTGTGCAGTGCTATTCCCAAACCAGGAGGTGATGTTGCCGGTCAAGATGCTCTCTATTGTACATGAGTAGAAGTTCTTAAGGATCTTCTGGCTGACTTGGAACTTCCTTAGGCGCCTGAGGAAGTAGAGGCGTTGTCGTGCCTTCTTCACAACACTGTCAATGTGTGTGGTCCATGTCAAGTCCTCGGATATGTAGGCTCCGAGGTACTTAAAGCTGTTGACTCTCTCAACCGGTGCCCCGTCGATGCTGAGGGGGCTGTAGTCCTTGACCCCCGACCTCCTGAAGTCCACAATCATCTCCTTTGTTTTGCTGACGTTCAGGGAGAGGCTGTTTTCCTGGCACCATCCCGCCAGGACCTTGACCTCTTCCAGGTAGGCCCTCTCGTCGTTGGCAGAGATCAGGCCCACCACCACTGTGTCGTCAGCAAATTTGATGATTGTATTGCTACTCCGCTGGGCCACACAGTCGTGTGTGTACAGGGAGTAGAGGAGGGGACTCAGAACACAGCCCTGGGGGGCCCCTATGTTGAGGGTGATGGATGAGGAGGTGCAGTTGCCTGCTCTCACCACCTGGGGTCTGCCAGTCAGGAAGTCCAAGACCCACTGGCAGAGGTCATAGCCCAAGCCCAGGTCCCTGAGCTTGGCTATGAGTATGGAGGGGACTATGGTATTGAATGCCGAGCTGTAGTCGATGAATAGCATTCTCACATAGTTCCCCTGCCTCTTGTCCAGGTGTGATGCTGCTGTGTGCAGCACATGGGATATGGCGTCCTCCGTGGACCTGTTGGGGCGGTATGCAAATTGCAGGGGGTCCATGTTGATGGGGAGGGAGGAGCAGATGTAGCCCTTTACTAGCTTCTCAAAGCACTTCATGGCTATGGAGGTGAGAGCTACAGGGCGGTAGTCGTTGAGGCAAGCAGGCTTGGATTTTTTGGGTACAGGGATAATAGTGGACTTCTTCAGGCAGGTGGGGATGACAGCCTGTTCTAAGGACAGGTTAAATATGTCAGTGAATACTGGGGCCAGTTGGTCGGCACAGACTTTTAGGACGCGGCCGGGGATGCCGTCCGGACCTGCTGCCTTCCTGATATTCACTTTTTTAAAGGTCCGCCTCACCTCATGCTCTGTTACCCTGAACACTGCGCCTCCATCAGCAGCCGACCCCCCCCCCCCCCATTGCCGAGGCTTGTGAGCTGGTGTTGTTATTACCAGCATCAAACCTCGCATAGAAGGTATTGAGGTCATTTGCTAAGGAGATGTCACTGTTCAGTTTGAGGGAGGCGCCTTTGTAGTCTGTCATCGTTTTGAGCCCCTGCCACATAGCTCTAGAGTCAGCTTGTTCAAACTGGAGTTCAATTTTATCCCTGTAGCGTCGTTTGGCCTCTGACACTGTCCTCCTTACGTTGTATCGCGCCACCTTGTGGTCATTCATGTTGCCTGCCACTAGGCCGTCGTTGTATGCTTTGGTGCGCTCTCTCAGAGCTTCACGGACGGATTTGTCTACCCAGGGTTTTTGATTTGGGTAAACTTTCATTTTGGTAGTGGGGATTGTTTCTTTCACCCTAGTACAAACATAGTCCAGCACTGTCTCCGTGTAGACATTAATGTTATCTGTGTCGCGGAACACTTTCCAGTCTGTGTAGTGAAACACTGACCGGATCGTCTCCTCTGACGTCAGATCCCATTTCTGCACCTCTCGCGAGACTACGGGAGTACTTTTAATTCTCTGTTTGTACTTTGGTGAAAGAAAGATGGACGCGTGATCTGACTTACCAAAGCCACTATCAGAATGAGCCTTGTAGCCACCTTTAAATTGCGTGTAACAGTGATCTAGGATGTTACCGCCTCTGGTGTTGCAAGTCACATGCTGATAGAAGTCAGGCAATACCTTTCTCAGATTGGCGCTATTGAAATCTCCCAGCACTAAAATGGCGGCGTTAACATTCGCCACTTGGATTCTATTTACCTCGTCGTGTAGTCTGGAGAGCGCAACCTTGTTGCTGGCTTGCGGTGGAATATACACTCCGACCAGGACGATCGCCGTTAACTCCCTCGGGAGGAAGAAAGGACGACACTTGATGGTTATATATTCCAGTTCTGGGGAGCAGTGGTTGGATAATTCCTTCACGTTAGTTGGATCGCTCCAATACCTCCTCCACGTTGTTTACCGGACTCTGCTGATGTCCGATCCTTGCGATGGATAAAGAAGTGATCTGCTGGTTGAATTGCGTGGTCTGGAACCTCCGGTGTGAGCCATGTTTCGGTGAAGCAGAGGACATTGCAGTCCCTAACGTCTCTTTGATATTGAATCCTTGCTTGGATGTCATCCAGTTTATTGTCAATTGATTGTACATTGGCTAGCAATATACTGGGCAGTGGTGTACGGTGGCGTCTGGATCTCAGCCTGTTACGGATCCCAGCCCTCTTCCCTCGCCGTCTGGTTCCTCTGTTCCTGGGGTCTAGGAACAAAGGATCTGGTCCTAATCTCCGGAGAATTTCTTCGGAAGATTGAATGCCAGTACTGTGAAGGGGAACATCGGCTGTATCAATGCGACACTTTCGGGAAGTTGACCACGGACGAGGTGAGTCAGTGGATCAAAGACCACCGCCGCTGCTTCCGCTGCGCGCGCAGCCATATGGCAGCTGAGTGCCGCTTGAAGAAGAAGTGCAGCAGGTGCGGCGGCGCCCACTTGGAGGTCCTGCATGATATCAACAGGCGTCCGCCAGGACAACAAAGTGGGCCCGTCACGGTAATGTACCAGGCCGAGGCGGTGGCACCAGTACCGAAGACCCACCAGACCGCCCCCTGGTGTCCCGACTGCTACAGCAGACACTGGGAGTCACGGTGCTACTCGGACGACCGCGAGTCGGCACCACCCCAGAAGATCCAAGGCAACCGACCAACAGGAGTGCTCCACATTGACCAGCATAGCGGGACCCCCTGAGTGCTCATCAAAGTGGTCAGAGTGCTCCTGAGCTACGAGGACAAGGTCCTGGACACTTACGCCGTCCTAGATGATGGGTCTGAAAAGACTCTCCTCCTCGCTTCCGCCGCAGCCCAGTTGGGCCTGCGGGGTACCAAAGAAACAATGACAATCCGTACTATTCAGCGGGACCTGAGAACCATAAAGGGCAAGAACGTCTCATTCAAAATAGCAGCGGTCGGGCAGCCCGCGAAGCGGTACAGCATTACTAAGGCATTTACAGGCCATGACATAGGTCTGTCAAGCTACAACTACCCCATCCCACAGCTGATGGCGAAGTACGAGCACCTACGCAGACTACCTATACCGTTCATCGACGGCGCCACACCGACCCTGCTCATAGGCTCCAACCATGCGGACCTCCTTGTCCCAATCGAGGCGGCCCACATCGGACCTAAAGGATGCCCAGTCGCGGTTCGGACCCGACTGGGGTGGACGCTCCAGGGCCCCCTCTACGGACTTGACAGTCAACCCACGTCTACACGCTGCCTGCACACAAAGGTGAGCGACACAGGCCACTCTCTCGTACAGCCCGTTGAGAGGCTATTGACATTAGACGAGAGGCCTGTGAGAGAACCGTGGGCCCAAGAAGAGGGAGTTCCGAACTCCACCCCCCTCAGCTGCGCTCCAAGCGACGTAGCTGACCTCGAACCCAGCACCCCAAGCTACCTCTTGAGGGTGCGGCCGGACCCGGCCCCTCCTCAGACGGGGCACCGGAAGAACAAGAGGAACAGACGGAGGATGTGGAGACACAGCCAAGCACAGATCAACCAGTCTCAGGCCCGCTTCCTCCTAAGCTCCCTACCATCCCTTCCAGCCCGTCAGAAGCGGGTCAAGGACGGGGACAACTTAAAAGTGGACACAGTCGTCGTGGTCATAGACCAGTCACTACCCCGAGCTGCGTGGCCGGCCGGCCGCGTAAGCAAAGTGATCACTGGTGCCGACGGAAAGGTCAGAGCGGCAGAAGTGCTCGTCCAGGGGCGGACATACACCCGACCCGTGGCGAGGCTGATAGAGTTGCCAAGGCTCCCCGACTCTCTTAATGACGATCATGACCCACTGACTTTGTGAATTGCCCTACTCCTCACAACGGACATTGAGTAGTGGACAAGGCGGTTAATCTGTCTCTGCTTATCTAATTAGGTGCGGACTAATTAGGAGGCGGCTGTTACAAAGGGTCAGATTAAACCGAATATATATATTTATTGCTTGAGATCCCATGTATACTATTTGTATATCGTTTGATATCCCTTGTATATTCTTTGTACATATACACGGAATATCCCTTTACCTGGTACAGGACAGACCATAATATTCGTTCTCCTATTGGAAGCGATCCCCTAGGCGCCACGGCCATACCCCCAACGTCTAGTTCAAAGTCACCGCTAAGACATGCCTGAACATGCCCGGTTTTGCGCAGTAATACGAGACAGAAATAAGGTTGGCACTAGATTATTCACCGTACGTATAAATACGTCGCAGGTGGATACAGCAGTAGTCTTGTCTTATCCTAAAACGTTCGTTCAACGTATCGTTCGTTCCTTACTAGTAAAGCCTTCATCACGAGTCAACGACCAAGTGAAGTGAGCAACCTTGCGTCTAAATAGAGCACTTATAACCGTGTGCGAATAGGATAGTAAAAGTGTCAGAGCTTAGTGAAATAACGTCAAGTTCGACCTAGTTAATGTGAAGTACCGTGCACAGGAGAATCTACACCGGTGAATGCAGAGCCTTTTCCGGCTGGATTATATTGATTTTGGTACCGTGGTTGCTGGAGCAGAGAACCGTCTACCCGCTGCTGTGTGGGATTTACCCGTGAGGAGCATCACTCGAGCCCGTCTCTAGGAGAGGCTGGCGGCTTTCACCTATGCTGTCGCGCATACTTGGATTATAGCTGCTGCTTTCGTCTGCCGATCAAGGGAGTAATGTACCGCCTCCCGTAGCTGGAGCTTATTGATTCCCCGTTGATCCAGACTTTTGCATTCGAACATTCCTCCCCCCTGCTGGCTTACAACCGGAGGGAACCCCCTTAGTATCTCCAGCTGACCTATTAGTGTACCATATATAATTCTTATGCTACGGGTGGTATTAATTATCCCCTGCGTAATATGCTCATGGACTTACGCTCTTGACCTATTCATGCACATTCTTCGCCTTACAAGCGCAACTCTCAATCTTAATAAAGAATGTAAGATAATCTTGGTGCTCTTCTAATAAATATTATTATAAACAGTATTTCTTGTGAAGCCGTGTTATTGTGGTGGTGTTCATCACATATACCTGTGTACTGTATGGCCAGTAGTAATGTACATAAGTAACGCAGTAGTGGTTTAATGATACCATACTTATTCAATACAGGCAGGGAATTGTACCCCTCAGTTACATCGATCATAAAAACTCGGCGACGCAGAATTTTTGCGTCGATGCGTCGTATTAAAAAAAAATATATATCTTTTATATATATATATTTTTTTGCACTACCTATCTTTGTGAAAGTGGCTTCTCAGCTCTGGTCCAGCTGAAGACAAAGCAGAGGAACAGATTGGACATTGTGCATGACCTCAGAGTTGCTTTACAAAAAACCTAGCCTGTACCGTGACAGATTACATCCCAACACCAAGGGAAGAAAAGTCCTAGCTAGCAATTTCCACTGCTATGTCAGGTCTGCCTCAAAGTGATGTCAGGACTATAGGTCTTCTCAGCACCACTCCCTCCACCATGACATGTCACAAGTGCAGCCCCTCCAAGCTGTAACTTACGAAGAGCCTATTACGCAGCTACCTGTAGGCCTACATACATTACAAAGAGACAATTTGATGTACATTAATTATCATTGTGCCCTCTCCTCCCCGCCTCCCGCTCCCATTCCAACAATTGTGGGCTACAGGCCAAGTAAACTGCCGGTGGGCAGGCGATGTAGAGGGGGTCACCTGCACGCACTATCCATAGGTACTCCAGCTAACCCAGAGAATAGCTCCACTATTAAAATGGCCCTCCTCAATCCTCGATCCATAACCAACAAGTCTTTTATTATAAATGACCTTTTTGTCCGGGAAGAGTTAAGCTGTCTATTTCTTGTAGAGACTTGGCAAAGAGATCTGGAACAGACCCATCTCAATGAACTCTGTCCGCCGAACTGTAGCTCCATTAGCACTCCACGGCTATCTGGTCGTGGAGGTGGCCTTGCGTTGGTCCATAAAACTTGTATTGCATGTCGGACAGTGAACTCTGAGTCCTTTCAATCCTTTGAACTACAAATCACCATAGTTGGCAGAGCGCATCCATTTTATTGTATTTTAATTTATCGCCCTCCTGGCTCCACTAGTCTTTTTTTAACCGAGTTTACTGAGTTACTTACATCAGTGATTAAGCTGGACAACGTGCTGGTCACCGGTGATTTTAATTTTCATGTTGATGACGTCGCATCAAAAGCCGCATCAGATTTTCTCGCGATTACTGACTCTTTTAATTTTGTTCAGCATATTTCGGGTCCTACTCATGTAGCCGGGCATACTTTAGATTTCGTTTTCTCACATGGGTTAAACATTAAGAATGTCAACCTCCAGGATTTCCATCTCAGTGACCATAAGTGTATACTTTTTGATGTTTGTTTTAACTCTGATGTGCTCCCTCATAACCAGATGACGCACCGACGTATAATTAAGCAAAACTCTGCAGATACATTTTCAACATTATTTGACTCTGATGTTCTGTCCAATTGCAACGAGTTAGAGTCCCTTGTGCAGTCTTTTCATGACCAATGTTCCACTATTTTTGACATAGTTGCTCCTTTTAAATCCAGACCTGCCTCCCGTACCAATTCTACTCCCTGGTTCAATGAGTCTATCCACAGTTTTAGACGTCAGTGTAGAAAGACAGAGCGTTTATGGAAAGCCTCCAAGCTTGAAGTCCACAGGTTACATCTCAAGGAGCTATTGATCCAGTTTAATGACATGATAAGGGATGCAAGAACTGCATATTTTGCTAATCTAATATCATCCAACAGGGGAAACTCAAGGGTTTTGTTTGAAACAATCAATACTATTGTTGCTCCTGTGCCTCCATGTGTACCTGTATATTCTTATACTGACTGTAATAACTTTTTGAATTATTTTGTGGATAAGGTCAGTGGTGTTAGAGCAGGCATCTGCCCCTCATCCCTTTCTGACAGCCTTCCTACCACTGTCTCTCCTCCTCTCACGCTGCTAGACTCGTTCTCTCCAGTCACCTTAGAGCAGGTTTCTATAGTGCTGCACAAAACGAAACCCTCTTTTAATCCCCTTGATGCTGTTCCCTCATCCCTGATTTTAGAGGTCCTTGACTCAATTGGTCCCACAATTCTGTCAATAATTAACCGCTCTCTGGCATCAGGTTCTGTCCCTAGCCTTTTTAAACATGCCATAGTTCAACCTCTTTTAAAAAAGGCTAACCTAGACCCCTCTCTTCCTGAGAATTACAGACCAATCTCCAAACTACCTCTGCTGTCCAAGGTGCTGGAGAAAATTGTGGCTGAGCAGCTTCTCATGGTTCTAGAAACCCATAATCTGCATGACCCATTCCAATCAGGCTTTCGGAAATTTCATTCCACCGAAACAGCCCTTCTTAAGGTTACCAATGACATTGTAATGGCTGCAGATGATGGTAAACACTCACTATTAGTTTTATTGGACCTCAGCGCAGCCGTTGACACGGTTGATCATGTCACGTGGTTATGGTGCGTAGGCTCAATGATGTGTTTGGGATCTCTGGGTCAGCACTGAGATGGTTCTCATCTTACCTAGCTGATAGAAGCTTTTCTGTGTCAGTGGGTCAGTTCATGTCGGACTCTACCCCACTGTCCTGTGGGCTTCCGCAGGGTTCTGTGCTAGGGCCAATGCTGTTCTCCCTATATATGTTTCCCCTAAGCCAGATTATTAAACGTTTTAATGGAATATTTTATCAATTTTATGCGGATGACATCCAATTGTATTGTTCTTTTAAGCCCAGTGAGTGTAATCGTTTTTGCATTATTAATGAATGCATCGATGCCATCAAGAGCTGGATGGCTGATAATTTCCTTCAGCTTAATGCAAGTAAGACAGAAGCCCTCATTATTGCTCCCGACCACATTATCCCCATTATACAAAATTCTATTGGACCCTTAGGTCAGTGTGTCAAACCTCATGTGAGGAACTTAGGTGTGAGGAACTTAGGTGTAATTTTTGATGACTCTCTGTCTTTTAACAGCCATGTCAACCAGCTCACACGGTCATGTTTTTATCAGCTCAGAAACATTGCCAAATTAAGATTTGTTGTTTCTAGAGCTGAAAAGGAAATGATCATCCATGCTTTTATTTCATCACGCCTGGACTATTGCAATTCAATTTTTACCTGTCTGGATAAATCTGTGCTAAACCGCTTGCAAATCATTCAAAATGCAGCGGCAAGGCTTTTAACTGGGACAAGTAGGCGTGCCCACATCACCCCCATTTTATCCACTCTACATTGGCTCCCCATTAATTATCGTGTCCATTTTAAAATTCTTGTTTTAACTTTTAAAGCCCTCCAAGGTAGATCCCCTGTGTACATTTTTAATTTACTGCGCCCCTACTCCCCCAGTCGTGCACTTACCGTACTTTTCGGACTATAAGCCGCGGCTTTTTTCCCCATTTTTCGACCCTGCGGCTTATATAACAGTGCGGCTTATATGTGGACAAAACCCGAAAATCGAAATATTGCTTTTTTTACTGCATTGAAATGTTATTTATCTGTTCCCTTATTTGCTAAACTTAATACAACTTGTAAATGAGTTAATGTTATTTGTCCGACAGTATTGAGTCCCAATGGGAGTCATTCTCTGTAGAGGTGGGAACTTAAAGCTCAATATAAGAACGGCCATGCACTCACACTCACAGAATCGAGAAAGAGCAATCAATCTGTCAATCCTTTCCGTGTCCGGGCCGGGTGAGGTTTCCCGTGTTGAGTCAAATTAAGCCGCAGGCTCCACTCGTTACATATGGTAATTAAACATTAAAACACATGCGGCTTATAGTCCAGTGCGGCTTATATATGTACACATCATTCAATTTAGCTGCTGCGGCTTATAGTCAGGTGCGGCTTATAGTGCGAAAAGTACGGTAGGTCCTCCCACCAAAATCTCCTGGTTGTCCCACGGACCCGGTTAATAACAAAAGGTGACCGGTCCTTCCAATTTATGGCCCCTACCCTTTGGAACACCCTCCCCCTTTCTATGCGTTCACTTGACTCCCTATACACTTTTAAGGAACAGTTGAAAACGTTTTTATTCAGACAGGCTTTTAAATAATTCCTGGTTGTATACGTTGTTTATTTATTTATAATTGTTATGTTTTTAGTTGCACTCATATTTACTTATTTAATTGTAACTATGCCTATGCTTACGATGTGTCAGAATTGTTTTATGTGTAGTGCGTTCATCTCTATGTTGCTATGTTTTACTTCTGTGAAGCACTTTGTGATTTTATCTGAGAAAGGTGCTATACAAATAAAGTTTACTTACTTACTTACTTACTTGTCTACCATCACCCCAGACTTTGAGACTCTTGTCAGGAGCAAACAACATCCCCAGTTATCCCATTAGTTCCCTGGGATGTTAAGCTAAGAAGTCTGCTAAGAAGGATATATTATTTATTATTATTATTTTATTTCATTGTGTTTTTAGCCCTAGTTGCACTTTTGTTGCAACCCCAGTTATCTCATTAGTTCCCCCAAACTTACTGTCGGTCTGTTATGTTAAGCTAAGAAGTCTGCTAAGAGCCCGGAAAAGGAGCCGCGCCCACAGGAAGCAGAGATGGAGGTTGTGACAGAAATAATCGTTAGATTAGTCGACTAATCGAAAAAATAATCGACAGATTAGTCGACTACCAAAATAATCGTTAGTTGCAGCCCTACCCACAACATAAAAATATATATATATATTTATTATTTTTAATTTTTTAATCTTGAAGCTTAGAATTAAAATCGAATCTTGGCCCTGAAGCTTCGAATTCCAAAAAAGAATTCGAAGGTCAGCCCTATACTATAACCGTTTCTTGCCTGGACCCGCTATTATTCTCGTTTTTTGATGCATACGCTGTGGACTTAACGTTACACACACACGTTCGGATCGAGGTGAAGACATGCTTGGATACAATGCATGCAACGCAAGATTGATATCATATAGCCCTTACCTTGACTAGGATCAGTGGTGCAGTGGTGGTCCCACGCGGTACCACACCGACCCGGCAGTTTTCTGAGCAGAAGTATGCGCACGGATGTGCGTGCACACGCGCGGCGGCGCGCACACAAAAATGCGTTCACAACTTTCACTCGACTCGTCGCGCCGTGCGCCAAGTACCCGGCACTTATCTATCACCTAGTCTTTGCATAATAATAGGATACCAATAGCATAACAAAGAAAGAGAAGTGCAAAACCAAAATACAAGCCCTGTACCAATTGGTGTGGGTTTGCTTGAGCTGTGGAACCAAATGGTCCCGACTGGAAGTATGAGACATTTCGTTGTGCGTCAGAAGGAAACTGTAAACTGTAAGTTGCATTGTTAATTTTTGTTTGTATTTACTTTTCTAGTTTAAGTTAATTCAATTAACACTTTGGTTGCCTAAGGTTAAATTAATGATATACCATAGATTGCCAGCGCTATTTGTCTATGGAGAAAGTCCCCTTCTTTGCAGGGCTATAACTTTTTAAATTCTATTGCTACATTGCCATTATTAGGGCCCATTCAAAGTCCTATATGTATTGTTCATTGTGTAGCAACGTTAAACTTTTTCATTCACATATTCATAGTAAAGTATGGTCTAATGTATAAGTATGTTTTCATCTCTTTCTGCAGCTTTCTCCAGAATGTGATATATAGCCCCAAATGCATTATATTGATGATGAAATACAGTTTGATGGCAATCAGCGCGATATAAAAAATTCCAACTAGACGTACTTCTAGAAGTTACTACACGTCATCTGATGTTGACCGGATGGGCGAGGGGGCGTTTATAATTCCGTGGGCAGCGTTATACCAATCATCTAATGTGGGTCAAATGTTGATAATATCAGTTATTATCGAAGAAGGTAACGTTACACGCTGAAACTCACCCCAGTCTCCGCGCGCCGTTGGGCGATCATCGTCGAGTAGAAATTTTATCATTATGGGATATATTTTTACCCGGTCCATCTCCAGCTTGTATAATGGTATATACGTCCAAATCATGTTGTTTATCGAGTTATTGGCAATCGATCACCGTGTAGCGTGACGAGCCAGAGTCACATGAACCATAGCGAGCGCCCGGAAGTACTACGGTCGTCATGACAACCTCTATTCAACATCCTGTTTTGGCGATTGCGCCGATCGGCCACCAGATGGCGCTCCTGAACCGCCAGAGAGCTCAGTGGGTCCTGCTGGTGGATCTCAGGCCAGCGGAGGGACATTATGAATCCGATCGCAGATTTTTGAAATATTGATATAAGGACGCTGTACAGCGTCCCCCGGCAACTTTAGCATGGCTAGCAAAGACGTGAAAAGACGTGTCCCGGCACTCAAAGTGTTAAAGAAATTGTAACTACAATATTGTATCTACAATTACATTTAAAACATTGTTTGTTTTTCAACCATATCTGTTGACAATATAATTTCTTTATATATTGAAGGCTACATCCTGCAACTTTTTTCAGCTTTTCTATTTCAAGGCAATATTTACAAAAACTAAACTAAAACTAGTAATTTCCTATACAAACATGTTTCCTACTATTTATGCATAATAATCATCTGTTCTGTGCGCACGCAAGGGAACATGTATGCGCAGTGTCGTCATTTAAACGGCGTACAGGCAGTTCTGATATTACGACCTTTGGTTCTATGAAAGGCGCTGTATAAATTTGATCTATTATTATTATTATTATTATTACGACTGCACCCCTGACTAGAATGTACCCCAAAAAGAATATTCCAATTATCTGATCGTGTCGCCAACATAATCCACCACACATCATGCATCGGGAGCATTTGATTCTTGTCAATCCAACCGTTATAACCGCTCCCCTTGCACGGAAAAATAAATTACAGGGAGACTAGGGCTGGGCGATATGGCAAAAAATCATATCGCGATAACGATATGATAATGTTATCATATTTCTCGATATCGATAATTATCGAAATTGTTATAAGTATAAAAAAAATTTAAATAAAAAAAATATATATTTTTTAAACAACAGATGTATGTTTATTTTGCAGCAATTCTTTGTCGTTGCCGCCATCTTTAGTGTTACATCCCCTCACACTCCAGTTCTCAGGCTGCAGCTGGTTTAAAAGCTAAAGTAAACCGGCTTCTCTGCTGGCTGTGGCTCCAGGGGAGTTGAACAGTTCTGGCTCTGCTAGTTTATTTTCGATCTTTTGGCACTTTTTTGCACCGTGACTCGTGACTGGAGTCTAGCTCTGCTAGCAAACATAGCCTACTGTGTACAGACGGTTTCAAACTGTATTTTAAATTAGAAAGCAAACAAAATAAATGGACAAGAGAAAAATAAATCTCAATTTGGTCAGTATTGTCATTTGGACAAGCAAAGCCATTACTTTAAGTTGCAGGCAAGAAAGACAAGTCTGTCCACTGTCTCTGTAAAACTGCCCTGTTGCAGGTCAAAAAATAAATAAAAAATTATATAAAAAAAAAAAAAAAAAAATTTCGATTTTTTTTTATTTAGATATTCGATATCGATTATTAAAATATATCGCGATATTTATCATTATCGTTATATCGCCCAGCCCTAACGGAGACATTGGATCGACGCACAGGCGTGATATTTTTTTCGTAGCTTCTGTGAGCGAAGACGCTCTTTGATTGCAGCGAAGAAGAAAAAGACGCTCTCCGATTGGCTAACCCTAACCCTAACTCTAAGCATAACCACGTCGAAAGAGGGCCTAAGCATAACCACTTCAAAAGAGGGCCTAAGCATAACCACTTCGAAAGAATGCCTAAGCATAACCACTTCGAAAGAATGCCTAAGCATAACCACTTCGAAAGAATGCCTAAGCATAACCACTTCGAAGCAGAGAATATATGTGCCGCCCGTTCCACCTCCCCCGGGAGTTTACCGCGGTCATTATGACCGCCGTATATATTCCCCCACAGGCGAATACTAGCAAAGCGCTGGTGGAACTACATGATCACCTCAATAAACACCAGATCAAGCACCCAGACGCAGCGACGATCGTGGCTGGTGATTTCAACCAGGCGAATCTGAAGAAAGTGATGCCGTCCTTTTTTCAGCGCATCGCCTGCTCCACGAGAGGGAGGAACACACTCGACCACTGTTATACCCCGTTCAGAGCCGGCTACAAGGCGGTAGCGGCACCGCCATTGATGGGGTCTACAAGCTTGAGCAATCACGACTCCATCTTGTTATTCCCTGCCTACAAACAAAGATCACGTGACGCCGTCGTGTCACGTGAGACAAAAAAATGGTCTGACGAATCAGGCCACGCTCCGGGACGTGCTCGCAGACACGGATTGGAATATGTTCCAAGGTAGCGCCAGTGACGTCAGCGAGCTCGCAGACACCGTGGTGAGCTACATTACAACAATAGCTGATAGTATTGTCCCCACGAAAAAGGTGCGGGTTTTCCCAAACCAGAAACCGTGGGTGGACAGTACTATTAGAGCAGCTCTGAACTCTCGCACCACTGCTTACAACCTGGGCAGAGAGTCAGGAAACATGGAGGAGTATAAGGCTTCAGTCTATACTCTGCGCAAGGCTGTTAAACTTGCTAAGAGGACATATGCTGATAAACTGGAGACACAAATGGCACAAAACGACACAAGAGGCTTATGGCGGGGACTGAAGACAATAACTGACTACAAAGTCAGCGCCCCCTCAATGGGGAGCGACGACGCCTCTCTCACGGACAAACTCAACTCTTTCTATGCTCGGTTTGGTGTAGACAGTGGCGCTGCTAGCTCTCCGGCTAGTGACCTCACTGGCGCGCCGGCTGTTGTGGAGGGGGGGGGGGGCAACCGCGGGGGGGCTCTCTCGTTGTCGGAACACAGTGTGAGAAGAGCATTTATGCAGGTGAACACCAGGAAAGCGGCAGGCCCAGATGGTATAACAGGACGTATACTTAAGTCCTGTGCCAACCAGCTAGCCCCGGTGTTCACCGCCATATTTAATCAATCCCTGGCGGAGTCAGTGGTCCCTGCCTGCTTCAAGATGTCTACCATCATCCCTGTACCGAAGAAACCCTCCCCAACATGTCTCAATGACTACAGACCGGTGGCACTCACCTCTGTGGTCATGAAATGTTTCGAGAGGCTGGTCAAGGACCACATTTGTGCCTCCCTCCCCAGTGATATGGACCCTATGCAATTTGCATACAGGACAAACGGGTCCACTGACGACGCGGTCTCCCAGGTACTGCACAGCACCCTCTCTCACCTTGACCGACAGAAGGGGGGCTATGTGAGACTGTTGTTCATTGACTACAGCTCAGCGTTCAACACCATAGTCCCCACCAGACTGGTGGACAAGCTGATCGAGCTGGGTCTGAGCTCCGCCCTGAGCGCCTGGGTACTGGACTTTCTGAGTGAAAGACCCCAGGCGGTCAGGGTGGGGGGTCAGACCTCCAACACCATCACCCTGAGCATCGGGTCCCCCCAGGGCTGTGTTCTGAGCCCCCTGCTGTACTCACTATACACACACGATTGTGTGGCCAAGTTCAGCTCCAACTCCATAGTGAAGTTCGCAGACGACACAGTGGTGGTGGGGCTGATCTCGGATAACGACGAGAAGGCCTATCGGGAGGAGACAACAGCCTGCTCCTGAACATTGGTAAAACCAAGGAGCTGATCGTGGATTATAGGAGAGGACAGCAGGAGACACACACACCACTGATGATAAACGGGGCTACCGTGGACAGGGTGAGCAGCTTTAAGTACCTGGGGGTCCACATCTCAGAGGATCTGACATGGTCAACACACATAGACACAGTTGTAAAAAAGGCGAAGCAGCGCGTCTACCACCTGAGACAGTTAAGGAAGTTCAGAGTATCGGGGAAGATACTCCAGTCCTTCTACTCCGGAGCTGTAGAGAGCATCTTGACTGGAAACATCACTGCCTGGTATGGAAACAGCACGGCACAGGACAAGAAGGCCCTACAGAGAGTGGTGCGCTCAGCCGAGCGTACCACGGGTATTGCACTACCTCCCCTGCAGGTTCTATACAACAAGAGGTGCAAATCCAGAGCCTGCAGAATAATGAAAGACCCCCACCACCCCAACAACAGCCTGTTCCAGCTGCTGAGGTCAGGCAGACGCCTGCGAACCCCAGCTACTAGGACAGAGAGGCTTAGGCTCAGCTTCTTCCCCCAGGCCATCAGAGCCTTGAACACTGATCACTGAGTGCCACAGAACACTGAACTCTCCACACACAAGCACACATGAGCACACACGCGATACGCACGCTGTGCACGCTCACACACCAGCAGCCACTTTAACATGAGCAGACACACACTCATGCCGCACACGCCCACACTTATGGCCAAAAAGGAAAGGTCACTTTAATATTAGTATAACAACAGTAACAGTGTATTGCACTACCTAAGCTACCTAGCATGTCCTATATGCCCTGTAAATAACTATGTACAGATACCGAGATGTCCCACCATGTTACCTGTTACCTGTTACCTGTTTATTGCACAATGTTGTTTTTTTATTGGATTCTATTACATGTTATACCACTGTATTGCACATCGTTGCGGGCAAGACCACCCGCATTTCATTGTATACTTGTATGCCGTGACAAATAAAACTCTTGACTTGACTTGTCTTGACTTGACTTGATATGTACAAGGCGGAAGAGACCCTTCGGAGCTAAACCAGTCAGAGAGGGTATTTTCTTCTTCGCTGTACGCAGCCTAGCCAATCAGAGAGCGTCTTCGCAAACAGGCTATGGAAAAAAATCACACGCCGCACAGGCCAAGATACAAGGTTTCAAAGGGTGCTCGATACCGCCTTCTAGCTGGATGCGGCCGGTATTGCACTTTGGCGACCTCAGACCCATTCCCTATGGTAACACCAGGCTCCCTGGATGGATAATGAATAGAAATATCGAAAAAAAGGAAAAACTACCCAGAAACGTTTTGGCACTCAACGGTTGGGGCCCAGAAACGTATTAACACGTGATTGGCACCCAAAGTGTTAAGGGCTATATTCGATCAAACAATTGATACTCTCAACTACACTATAATGTTACCAAAAACACAATCTGATGTTTTTTGTTAGTTCTAATGCAAGTGTTTGTGTCCTGTCACAGTCATTTGTGTATGCTATCTAACCCAGTAGCAATATATAAAAATTGTGTTTAACTCAACCAGCAATAACTTAATTATGGACATAAAACTATATAAATGGGCAACTGGCAACTTTTTTTTTGGGTCAGACCCACCTTGTGGACTCTGGTCACCTCTAACGATTTAGTGTGAGAAAGAGAGTTTATAGACAGGTTGAAGGTTTGTGGGCGGGGGGTATGGATTTATAAGAAAGGAACGGGTCAGTTCGCTCTCAGCCACCTTCTCCAGACATCAAGAAAGGTTACTCGGAACATAATGGAACTTATGGAAATGTCACTTTAGGCCAAATATCTTGAAATGTTTTGGGTGATCTTCAAGAGTTGTTGGAGTCCAGCACACAGAGATCGTAGCAGGTTATTGAGAGTGTGACGACAAACCCTCAATCTTCAAGGGGATCGACATTCTTCCAGACTCTTTTGGTCTCTTTTCTAAAAGAATAATCTTTATTATTATATATATATATATATATATATATATATATATATATATATATATATACACGTATATATGTTTTTCCTTTAAATTTTTTTACTTACTGGACTGGTTGGTGTATCGTGGTTACATTAGGATACAACATAGCAAAGAAGACCCAGAGACCGAGGAGTGATGGAGAAGAAGAAATGTTTACCCCACAGCCTTCCTCCATACGGGACCTTCAGCTCTAGTGGGGAAGACACCTGTCCCACTTGTCGTGGAATAGGCCGCATTAGGAGAGGTGGGTCTCTTCAACATTAGCAAAATGGGTGATTTGATTCATACAAGGTGGATGTGGATGGTGGGCAGATATATGTATATATATACTGTATACACATTAAAAAAAAGTCCACATAGTTTACAACAACAGGTTTACAATGTAGTTCTGTGCCACACTAGCTCACGCTCAGCGTCTCATGCATAATCTCGCTTCAGCGTATGCACACTGAATAAATTTCAAATGTACCTTTAAATGCCAGCATTCATCTGGCCACACCCCCATCCGCCTACCTACATAAGCCGGGATGGGCCACACACTCATCTCCTTCGCAAATTTCATCACAAGCAACGTGTTGCTATATGCCCACTTGACGTGGAGAAAGTATTGCTCTAAGGAAAGGAAGAATAAGGAGAATACGTTGACATCATATCTTTATTTTCTCTCTCACTATTTTAAAACGAGAAAATACGGCGATATTGTCTTCGTACTGGAGTGTCTGGAAGATGGTGATCATTCCACAAACTCCACCGGTTTCGTATTGGGGGTTCACGCCGCTACATACCTCCCAGCTACAGTCTTCTTTGATGCGGCTGGACGGAGTGAAACCCTCCGGCGGTGCAGGGACTGTAGTGGCGCGCCGCTGTTGTGAGAAGCGGTGCGTTCCAGGTTGGGTGAGTAGTGTTTTTGCTGGCAGGCTCCACTTGTCTGTTAGTGCTATGGGGACTAATTGACAATGTTATGAAAACCGGGCCCAGGCTAGGGTCCTTTGTTCAGTCTCCTAGACGACAGGAGACCTTGGTCTGAAGCCATTTTAGTTAACTAGTGGGCCGCGACCATTAACACTGGTGATCCCTGTGTTTTCTGGACGAGTGGTTTTCCCTCTGTCCCGTGTTAAGCCCCTTCTTTCATATCCAAATGAGAGTATTCCTTCACGAGGGGATATGTGCATGGATGTGCGATAGCGGCAGATCCATGTTCAAGTCAGCTACACAGGCCAGTTTGGTATTGTGCTGATTCCGTCGGGTGTTGGTAAAATCACCGTTGTAAAAGCAGTGTGGACATCTTGTTTCTCTTTTCTCTAAAAAAGTGAGGAGAGGTTCAGAACGGCGGCCTGTCTGGGTGAGTGTTATGTCATTGTATACATGTTCAGGTGATAGCTGCTTAGCTTACGGTTAGCCAGTCAGCTGTTAGTGCTGCGTTAGCCTGCTGGGATCGCTGCATGGCCTGCTCAGGTTGGGCCTACTGTTAGCCAGTCAGCTGTTAGCTGCGGTGCTAGCATGTCGTGATCACTAGGTAACGTTAGCTTGCTGCTATAGGCCATGGCCTGGCGCGGGGTAGCGTTAGCTTCTCGCGCGCCGCCGTGAGCTCGCTTCTGGTCGCGTGCGCCGTTAGCTCGGCGTCTCGCGAGCAGGGGCAGTAGCGCCCGAACGGTTGGAGCGGCCGTTAGCTTAATGCTATTCTGTTGAACGTGCTTTGATTTTAACATGTTTTGCACTCTTGACTACGACGTCATCCTTGACAGGGGATGTTTCGTCGACCCTGCCCTGAGCCAGGACGGCGAGGTTGCGTCAACAAAGAGGACTGTAGTGCGGGTTGGAGCGGCGACGCTGCCCAGTTCGAACAACACAGGAGCGGCTGTGTTCCTACGGTGTCTGTGACTGCACTTCGCTGATCTACGTTCCGGGTAGGACCAGGTTTGACCAGACCTTATAACACGTCTTCTGGTTTTACTTTTCTAAATGTTTTGTGAATGACGATGTTTTCCCAAAACGTGTGTTGCTGCAATGCATTTAGGATACGGCGCGAGTTATGTGTGAACTGTCTTTGTCACTGGCAGTTAGCTTCTCCGTGCAAATCGGCTTGTTACAGATGTGAAAATGATCTGTTGTTGTGAGAAACATCATGTGTGTTTATATGTACCGTGTACTCACAACTAAGGTAACTAACCTATGAAGCTATGCTTAGTGACAAGCAGTGTTGTGCTAGTTACTGAAAAATAGTAACTCAGTTACTTTACTAGTTACTTCATTTCAAAGTAACTTCGTTACTGTACTAGTTACTTACACCCAAAAGTAATGCGTTACTGTGAAAAGTAACTATTTAGTTATTTAAAAAAAAAAAAAAAAAAAAAATTGCTCAAGTCCCATGCCCCATATACTCAAAATCGGTTGATCAACTTGACAGTTTCCATTCACATCACCGAACTCTGCTAAGCAATGTGGTCTAGAGCGTTTCATTATATATTCCCTCCCCGCTGTATGTATATTTCTCTCCCACCCACCCACCCCCTCCTAATGTACAGTCCCCTCCCCAT
The DNA here is from genome assembly GCF_963971535.1 of Notolepis coatsorum. NCBI lineage: Eukaryota > Metazoa > Chordata > Actinopteri > Aulopiformes > Paralepididae > Notolepis > Notolepis coatsorum. The sequence goes on from NC_140174.1 coordinate 51,901,328, forward strand.
CATATGTATATACTCTGTCAGGATCTAGGGGTAACAGTACTGTATATTTGAATACCGCTTATGTCACAAATGTATCAGTACTAAATACCTATATGTCCCTATGCCATAAATGTCATGTATGTTGTGTATGTCATAAATGTCTATATGAATTGAAAATGGGGGACCCTGATGGAAACAAGACAAACGTCTTTCTCAGGTCTGCATCCCCTTAACAATTGTATGTATTGAGCCGTACTGTATTGTACCCATTCTGCAATCTGTTAAATAAAGTTTTCATTCATTCATTCATTCATCCATTCATTAATTCATTCATAACCATCTTGCAGCGTTGTTTAAGATATCAATCAAAGCATTGCAACGTTAGAATAGTTAGGATATCAATTGTGCATGAAAGGACTATATTTATATTGTTTGATTAGTATTATGAGATTCCCTGGCAGATTTCGTACAGTCAAAATCCGTTGATCTTGAGTTTCAGTGAACACATTGCACTCACCGTCACCAGTCTGCGGTGGTCGAGATGTAACGTTAGTCCAGTTGACTCCAGCAGCCCTTCAAACATGTTCTTTATCTCGTTTCCATGTTGTATATTAATTATCTCTCCAAGTAGTTGCTAAATGGTTTGTTAGTTCGTTATTATTACTGCGTTCTTATTATGTAGATTCATAGCGAGCGTCCTCTTGTTGTTTACTAGAGCGTCTATTTCTTTCAGAACGTCAGTGGCCAATCAGAAGTGCGAAAACCAGAATGAGGCTACGGAAAGAAATAATAATAATAATAATACTTCGTTTTATATAGCGCCTTTCAGTCTACAGTAAACAAAACAAACGCAGGCGAAATAAGGACGCTCGCTATGAATCTACATAAAAAGAACGCAGTAACGAACTAACAAACCATTCAGTAACGTAAGTAGCGTTACTGAATTTCAAAAGTAATGCGTTAGAGTACTAGTTGCGGCAAAAAGTAACTTCGTTTCTGTAACGCGTTACTTTGTAACGCGTTAGTCCCAACACTGGTGACAAGTGAGTAAAAGAATGTTCTTTTCTCAGCCTGTGATGACAATGAACAGTGTGTTCACATATTGACAGGTTTTCCTGTTTTAACTGGCCGTATTGAGGGTAAAATAAGAGGATTGTGTTTTCCCGCCGGTTCCCTGGGGACTTTTTCATCCTCCTATCAGACATGTTGTGCACTATTTGTGTCTTTTGTGTGGTAGGGATGCGATGTAACCCTTAGCTTGATTGCTGAGGTTGTGCTAAAACTGCTGGAGAAACTTTATTTTCCTAAAAGAAAAGATGGTTTGGTCGCTGTCGTGTGTGCTTAGCAAGGCCTGTGGCCGTTACTAATCGAGAATTATGTATTCTCTCATTGTGAAAAACGGCGTTCCTCTGTTGAGTGTTTTTGCCATTTTTTGTAGGTGATGATGGGTTGTGTGTGTCATGTGACCTACAACTGGGTTGGACTGGCCACAGAAGCACATGTGTATGTTGGACCGGGGCTCTTAGAGCCCTCTCTATTCTGTGTTTTTTCCTTGGTAAAAATCAGATAGCAGGTTAGCTCATGCGCTGTGTGGAGCTGTCAGACGCTTCATAGAGCTGACTATGACTGTGTCATATTCTCTTTTTGTCATTACATCGTATCATGGGTGTGGGGTCGTAAAGGGGTGAACTGGTAACTTTTCCTCTTCCCCTTGTTTCTGTCGGTCAGGGGTACACCCCCTGTCCTTCAAGGTTCCCGTCACGTGGCGGTTCGGCACGTTACGGGGGGGGGGGGGTTTCCTGGTCCCACGGCCTGGTATATTGGGCGTGTGCACCGCAGGAATTCCCCCACCATAGAGTACGTCACCGTGCGCGTCTCTGTTGGTAGGACTTCCGTGTGCTGTTCAGGTCCATGTGATGGATCTGTTTCAGGGGGGTGGTCAGGGCTCCTCCTCACCAAGCGCTTATTCGGGCCTTCTGTGAGTTCGGACTCCTTCTTCCATGTGAGGGAGCCTCCATCAGAGTACAGAGCCTTCCTCCTCAGATTGTCAAAGTGAGTGGACCCTCTAGAAGGTGTCCTGTTCTATTGTATATGTATTCGATTCAATTCGATTGTTGAGTGTGTATGGGTTCAGGCCTCTTCCCCGGAGAGCCCTAAAACCAATTTTTTACATGGCTCAAGGTGCAATATATTCTTTTCAATCTGTACAGCTCGCGTGGGAAGTCTCTCTGGGGATCCCCGTCTCCTTCCTATGGGAGGGTGGTGGGATGTAAAAATGTGAACAATTTTTACCCCTGGCTGTGTAGACTGGGATACATACTGTTGATGCTTCCTTCTTTTCTATTCACAAAGTGTTGGAGTTAGGAAGTGTCACACCCCTCTTGTCGTTCCCCTGGGCGCCTTGGGGATTCAATGACAGGTCTAAATAGCCTGTTCATTGATGGGGGTGTGTCCCGACGCACGTATAGTGCTAGCTCGCTGTTAACAGGCGACTGACTGGCACGCCTTGGTTGCTTGTGGTTGAAACAGCGTTTTTATAAAGCAACTGAGATGGGGGTTTTTCCTCTTCCGACGACCAAATCCCACGACCTGGGTTGGTTTTTCGACGGATTCTCGTTCATGTCTGGGGGATGATGACGGAATGGATCTGAACATATGTAGAGGGGTCTCACGCCCTTGGGGTGGGCCACCAGGCGCGGTTCGCCCGAACGTCTGGGTGGCGCCTTCTTTTCATGTTAAGATCGACACGCATATCTGCCCTTCTCCTGGAGTAGGCATGTCGGCGTGGTTAGGGCACGGGACTGGTTCTGGTCGCGCTGGTCCGGATCAGTTGAACCCGTTGTCCGCCGGGGCTGCAGATCTGCTGTTGTGGTACCCTGAGGGACTTGGGCTTTTTTCAGGGGGAAAAATGCCAGGTCGGTCCGGGTGTCACAGGGTTAAGCGCTATGGAGACCCTGGTTGAGTACGTTTTTACTCAGCACTGTCGTAATGGCTTACAGCCATGCCATTCTGTACACGCTCGATCTCGTCGGATCTCGGCCGCTACACAGGTTGGTCCTGGTTAGTACTTGGTTGGGAGACCGCCTGGGAATACCAAGTACGGTGTGCTTAGGGGCTGGTTCTCCGTTCTTTTTCGCTCCTCTCTCACGCATGGCGAAGAGGGGCCTGTGGGGGTGATTTTTGACCTCCTCTGGTGACCCTGTGCTTCCCGTACCGCCAGGCCCGGTCCGAAGTAATGTTTCGTCGACCTGTAGGCCTGGGTTAACCCTTTTTTGAAAACTGAATCACTTGTACTGCGGTATAGCCGGTGTATACCCGCAGGTGTGTTTTGGAGTTTTTTCTTGAGGGGTTATAGGAACAACCACCGCATTGGGTAACACCGAGGTGGTTGATTCCCTGGTGTGTTGGAGCAGTGTCAACTCCCGGGTTCACCGTTTGAGGGTGCCCCTGCACGTTCATGACGTCTGCCGATCGTGTCAGCCTTCTCTGCCTCGACCCCATTGGGTGGGGGTTGGTTAACCTTTTTTGTGTGCTTACGGCCATGCTGACTGCTTGTTCTGCAGGGTCAGTGTGCCAGGCGGTGTACTATTGGGGGGACAGGGCCCGCTCGGCTTACGGCCATGCCAACCTGAACACGTCCGATCTCGGAAGCTAAGCAGGTTCTGGCCTGGTTAGTACTTGGATGGGATTCCGCCTGGGAATACCAGGTGCAGTAACTGAGGGGCCTTTGTCCGAATACGCTGGCGATGTGGGGGGCGGGGCACTACGTGCCCACCTGGTGGGGTCTTGATGCTGGCATCATGGACTTCTCCGGGCCCCCATTCCGGGGAGTCCAGTCCTTTTGGTGGGTCTGGGTCTTCCTTCGCGCTCCGCTGCTACGGCCTTGCCACGGGGTTGGGTTTGCCCTTGACCCCGTGATTTTGGGGGCAGTAACGAGGTTGTTCCTCCGTTCGTTCCCGGGTGGCATGCGGGTTGTGCGTGTGTGTAGTCGTGGGGTCAAGCCACGGTCTGCTCACCCTGTGCGTTGAGTTGCTTGAGTGCCTCTTCGCACGGTCGGGTCCGTCGCCCTCCCGTGAAGCCACCAATAGGGGGGGTGCCCTCCATTAGGGTGGGTCGGGGGGGCTCGGCCCTCCCTGGTCTGATGGTTGTGGAGGGCCTCAGCAGGGTACATTTGTCGAGCTTCTAGCTCCCGCTCAGCTCCTATTATGCATGAGACGCTGAGCGTGAGCTAGTGTGGCACAGAACGTTAGGTTATAACTATAACCAAGTTCTGTTAACACTAGTGAACGCTCAGCGTCTAGACGCTGCTGCAGGCCCTTGATTTTTCATTGTGATGAAATTTGTTGGGAAGGAGATGAGTGTGTGGCCCATTCCGGCTTATGTAGGTAGGCGGATGGGGGTGTGGCCAGATGAATGCTGGCATTTAAAGGTACATTTGAAATTTATTCAGTGTGCATACGCTGAAGCGAGATTATGCATGAGACGCTGAGCGTTCACTAGTGTTAACAGAACTTGGTTATAGTTATAACCTAACGTTTACGAGTGTGGGGTTTGGATAGTAGATCATTTGTACTTGGGGATGCCGTCCCTTTCCTTTGTCTGGGGCCCTTTTGGCTGTTCTCAAAATACAATGCAACGTCTATGGGCTCAAGCTCCTTTCATTCCTATTGTTCAGTAGGATCTAATTTCCTTCTCTGGTTTTCCTATTTGCAGGCCACGACCAGCTGGTTGCTGTAATATCATGTAATGACACGAGGCTGAAACCAAAACACACGTAAGGCATAGTGGTGGTGTGGTGTATGTGTGTGTGTGTGTGTATATGTATGCATGTGAGTGTGTGTTTGTCTTTATAGTATACATGTATTACTGCATTTCACAATATCAAGTCAAGTCAAATGTTTCTTTATTAATCCCCTTGGGGAAATGCAAGTGTCATAGCAACATGGGGGAGGTACAGGCAAGGGAAAATATAATAATAGAATAGAACATAATAATAATAATAGAATTGTAATAAACTGTAGACAATGTATACTCGATAATAGTATATATATGTGTAACCCAGGTTTCAGATTCATAACTATTTAGTCATAGGGACATAAATAGTTAATGCCATTGAATAAGAACATAAATAGTTAATGCTATTATGTAAGAACATAAGTAGTTAATATTATTGGGTCATATGTATATTCGTATGAGATTAGCAACTTTGACCAAATCCTTTGAATTGCTGCACTGCCCTTTAAATTACTTCATGCCGTAGATAGATGTCACGACAGCCACGCCTTGCTTTACGGCAGGTGAGTCTTGCACTACGCCAGATGAGATTCCAGATTGACGGAGATAGCCGCAGCTAAAAGTTGCTGGATACCGAGATGAAATACCACCACAAAACAGTTGTCAAACAGTTATAAAAGATTCCCCCAGTTACAAAACCGAAGAAGCGTTGCAGTTAAAGTAGCCTACGGTTTTGGCCAGGTTTTTCTAGCACCCCGTTCCACCCTGGGAGCAGTTCCAGGAGTCCCGGCCGACCACCATTCACCACGTGTGCCCACGCGGGACGAGGCAGTGTGCCGGACCGATACAAGATGGCGAGCCAACCCACTGAACCTCTGATATAGATCAAGGCTAATGCCGGCCTGATTCGAATACCCCTGTTGCTCAACCCCTGTTGCCCCAACAGTCCGGTAGGATTGAACTGATTGAACTTGAGTCATAAGAACTTCCAAGGGCTTCGACCCCGTTCACCTTTGTTATTTTGACATTGTATTTTGTATTTGATTTGATTTGATATATGGGTACTGATATTTCTCCTATAAGAAGGGATAATTAAAGGGTAAATACACCCAGTAAGATACAGGGTACAAAATAGTCACACGCCCACCGCCACAGGCTGGTAGATTTAATGTTTGGCCGTCATAAATTAAGGCCTGGGCGCCATCTGGCGGCCAACAAAATCCACTGCATGCGTCGCCATTAATATGATATGAGTAGCCTCCAGCTGGAGGGAGAAATGTCGTGGGAGCGGGCGAAAGTTGCCCAATCTGGAACAATCTCCGGGGCTGCAGCTGGCCCCTATTGGATGCGGGCGTGGTGAGTTGAAACGAAAGTGAAACTGTGTGTGTGTGTGTGTCACGTCTCACGTGTCCGTTCTAATGTTTACAAACAATGAACCTTTAAATGTAAATGAGATGCGCTCTGCTCACGAGATCAAGTTTGTAACATGAGACGCACACGAGGTCTGTCTTCATCCGTTCTTTAGCCTACAAAAAAACCTGCAATCGTGTTTTTGATTGTGCTCTGATATTTAATTTTGCATTTGATTTGACCAAATATGTGGAGGCATATTTTGTACCCTGGTTATTTCGCGTTTGTAACGTCATAACATCAGTGGAGGCTGCTGACTGATTAATAATAAGCTCTCTTTATTTCGCGGAGCATAATGTGATTTCGCGTTTGTAACGTCATAACATCAGTGGAGGCTGCTGCTGACTGATTAATAATAAGCTCTCTTTATTTCGCGGAGCATAATGTGATTTCGCGTTTGTAACGTCATAACATCAGTGGAGGCTGCTGCTGACTGATTAATAATAAGCTCTCTTTATTTCGCGGAGCATAATGTGATTTCGCGTTTGTAACGTCATAACATCAGTGGAGGCTGCTGCTGACTGATTAATAATAAGCTCTCTTTATTTCGCGGAGCATAATGTATAATGTTATTTCGCGTTTGTAACGTCATAACATCAGTGGAGGCTGCTGACTGATTAACTCGTAACGTCATAAACCAACTACCAGATTCACTCGTCACTGTACATCAGTGGAGGCTGCGTAACTGACTAACTGATTAACTAGAAACTGCACATTGAGGGGGTTTGAATCACGCTACATCAGTGGAGGCTGCTGACCAGATTATTATTATATTATATTAGGGGTGGACGGTATTATTATTATCATCTATTATTATATTATTATTCCATACAAGGCTGGATGCATTACAGACTCCGCTAACATCCCTTGTTGCCTTGTAGGTGGCAAGTATGGATTTGTTTATCTTGTTTGAAGTTGTTTTAATATATTCTTTAATTCTTTTGCTTCCATATTGTAAATAAATTCGCAATAAATTATTTGCATTTAAAACTATTAACGCTGACTCATTCCTTCAGTCCACTCAAAATTATGCTAATATTCCTTATGTTGTTTATGATATTAATTGAAAATAGCATACGAGAGTATTATATAGTAATAATAACACATGGCGATATACTAAAAAGCTATTTATAATTTTTGGCTGGTAAAACATCTCGATGGCTGGTACTTTTTAAAATCTACCAGCCAAATGGCTGGTAAGTCAAAAAGTTAAGTTTGTTCCCTGGTAAGATACTTGAACCACTGATAATTCTCCATTACGAAAGGAGAATTAAAGGTTAAATACGCCCAGTAAGATACCTGAACTACTGATGTTCTCCATTATAGAGGACGAGTTAAAGGGTCTATGTACCCAGTAAGATACTTGAATCTCATTGATGACATTGATTATAGCTGAATCACTGATGGTTCGCCTGTAAAGAAAGATGGTTTAAAGGGTAAATTCACCTAATAAGGTATTTGCATTCCTATAACCTGGAATATTTATATTGGTACTTAAGAGTTTAAAGGGGCATTTCACCTAATAGGGTACTTGCATTCCCTGCACATTTAAAGGTTTAAATTAATATGTTTAAACACTTACCTATTGAAATGATAAACTGATATAGAGTTTACTGATCTGCAATTGCAGAAGAAAAGATAACGAGTTACTCATGATAAAGGGATACATCCAATATCCAACCTTGAACCTAGCTTTAGCTAGAGATAACCTCAGAGATGTCTGAACCAACCCTAATGTGTTAATCCAATCAACCTAGAACTTGATTTCGAACTAACCCTCCCGAAAGAAGGAGTGGTTTATGAAAGAACCTAAAGGGGATACTTCACACTACTACTGTTTACTTCACGTCTGTATGTCTGTATGTCTAGCTAGCGCGCTTAGAAATAAAACACCGGTCATTGTTATAACTCTGTCTCTGGTCTACTATTCCTTTAATTGTGTATATTACTCCTCTCCTCATTCGAATCTAGAACTGTGCCCGTGGCGAACAGCTGTTACTGTTAGTGACACAAGTGCTACATATGGTATTAGGGGTGTAAAGGTACACGTATCCGTACCGAACCGAACCGTTTCAGTGTGTACCGTACCGTACCGAACGGCTGTGTAGTGTACCGAACTAATACAACGGTATGTTAACCACTAACGACCGCCCACCGGGGGCTGTTTTTTCCACAATCTAATATAATTATTATAATTTACAAGTCGATTATTAATTTCAATATAGAATATTCATTGACAGCCCTACAAGTACAATTAGTTACTGCACACTACATCACCCCTGAGTGGAACATGGAAAGCCAAACTTTCCCCCACTGTACCGAACCTTGACTTCAAAACAAGGTACGTACCGTACCATGGTCTTTGTGTACCGTTACACCCCTATGGTATACATAGTAGTAGCACACTGCGCCAGGGTGCAGTGTTTAGTAGTTAAGAGTCAGACAGTCCTAACAGTTCTCAAGTTCACCAGCTGTTAGTTCTCCATGTGCCACTTATATCATGTAATGTGGATAATCTGTGTGTCTGTACATTTGCCTCTCTGGTCGAGTGTGAGTGATGATTAATGTCATACATGCGATCATGTAATGCAGACTATATATATATATATAGTGTGTGTGTGTTTATGTGTTTGTTTCTCCCTCTCTGTGTCTATATTTGCTTTTGTTCGTAGTTAAATACATGTTGACATATACTGTAATTAATGTTTTGTGTTTGCATGTGTGTTTCTCTGTTTGTTCTCACTTGTGTGTGTACATGATAATTAATGTTATACTACATCATGTCATTTGGATCAAATTTGTGTTTGTGTGTGTGTTCATATGACAGGAAGTTACCACTGATGGCTTGCAATGCAATTAATTAATTCACACAAAACGAGGTGACGTTTTGAGCGTGCTGCTCTTTGCCAGATTTCTTTGGCATGAATAAAATCTGTGTAAAATCAGTGTGCCGACGCTTGTATGCTACGACCCATTCCTGTGCCTGTTTTTAGTTTTGTAGTCTGTGTAGAGTAAGACATGTTAAAGGAACACGTCAACATTATAGGAAATATGAAGCTTTACCATCTTCTCCAGAGTCAGACTAGAAGATTGATACCAATTTTCACTCTGTGCGTTCAGTAGAAGGCTATCCGGCTACAAGCTAGCCTAGCTTAGCACAAATGAATGGAAAAGGATACGGGCCACTTTTTCTCCTTATTTTTCTATTTTTCTCCCATCCCAATCGCAATCCCATCGCCAATTCTCCCTTCAATTCTCCCCTCCTCTGTCTCGAACGTTGCTAGACTATGCCTCCCACTGGTCGGCTGCAGTGAGGACCAAGCCTTGCATCACGTGTCCCCTCCGGTACACGAGGAGGCAGCTGTCGCATCTTGAACAGCGCGATCTCTCAGTGGCGACGAGTAACGCGTGGGAGGCTCACGCTGCCCCCGTTACTTCCTGATTCTGCTGTACAGGTGCACCAACTGACCTGTAGGAGTCGCTGTCCACAATGTCCAATCCCCACCCACCAGCTTTCCCACCCCTAACACTGCAATTGTGTTAGTATGAACAACCAGCCAAGCTGGTAGCAACGCCGAGAGCTGGGCTCGAACCCAGCGTATCCTGCGTTAGTGGCGAGCGCCTTGCCCACTGCGCCACTTAGCCGCCCCTCTTTCCCGGAGTTTTAAGATGGGCTAGTGGTCTGTATCCGCTCCCCTTCATTTGTGCTACGCTAGGCTAGCTTTCTACTGATAGCACATAGAGGAAATTGCAATTGGTATCTATCTTCTTGTCTGACTTGATTGATTGATTGATTGAAAATTGTATTAACAGATTGCAGAATGGGTACAATACAGTACAGCTCAATACACACAATTGTTAAGGGGATGCAGACCAGAGAAAGACTTTCGTCTTGTTTACATCAGGGTCCCCCATTTTCAATTCATCATAACATATATGACATACATGACATACAGGTAGACATTACTGTTATATTTAGACATTTATGACATACCAGAGTACAAAAAGAGTATATACATTTGAGGGGGAAGCATATAGAAGACGGTAAGCGCATGTCCCATAATGTTGGTGTGTTCCTTTTAAAGGTATCCAATGGAGTTTTTGACCACTAGTTGATGAAATTGGCGCTATAGCACAAAGTAGGCGAAAAGGGAGTCCCCCGTAAATTGTGTATCACGTGTTTATAATATGTTCAACTCTGTTGGATACCCTTGATTAACTTTGGCCACATATAGTAATGAGGACTGTGTGTGTGTGTGTGTTGTTTCAGGAAGCTCTACATGTGCATCTCTATGGTGGTGTGTCTGTTCCTCAGCAGTCTGATAATATTCTTCCTCTTCCCTCGGAGTGTCACCATTACGCCTGTGTCGGTACAGTCGGTCATGGTGTACTTCACCCCGCACTCGGTCAACATGGAGGTCACAGTGAGTATTGGCCATTACTGCCTACGCTACACCAGCGATGTAACCCCACCTAAACACAGTTTACCCACCTTTTGTAAGTGGGTATACATATATAAAAAAGTCCTGTATTTTGTACCTTTTCCACAATTGTACATGCCTTTCTTGAATCTCTGGAACGTGTTTAGCATTTTCTTTTTGCAAAGAATCTAGTCTAAAATGTATTTTAATACCGTAATTCCTCTAATAGTAACCCTGGCTTGTATTTGTTTCAACTGTAGCGGATACCAGGCTTGTATTAGGAGGAGGCATGTATAAGAGAGAGGCCTATATTTCAAATCAACATTTTGTATCAGTTTGAACCCAGTAAAATGTACTGGGTTCATTTATTGAAACCAAGTACTGTATGAAATACGGTAGTAAACAGTGCAATTACAGGTGGTCAAAAAAAGTTAAATAAAGTAAAATAGTGCAATCACAATACTGGTATAATAATAATAATAACTTCGTTTTATACAATTCTGAGGTAGGCTTACTCTCTTGGTAAACATTAACACCATACCATTATATGGTATTTACTGCACAGCCAGGCCAGCATATGATATAACAACAATAACAAAATATATTGCCTATGGTAAATCCGTTGAGGGAAATACCGTAATTCCTCTAATATACATGAAACCCGGCTTGTATTAGGATGCCGGCTTATAATTGCTTAGCTCAACAGCGCACCCGGTCATTAATAGAGACCCGGTTTTTAATTGAATACCGGTTACTATTAGAGGAATTACGGTAATTGATTTTCCAGGACCTCTTCCTTCCCTTGTAGCACTCAACCAAATTAAACATTTGAATTAATAATGAATTTCTCCATCAGAAACATTAGTGCAAGTAATCCACTTCTCTTACATCTAATGACGTTTTTTTTTTATCATAACAAAATAAATAGCATAAGTACCGTAATTTTCGCACTATAAGCCGCACCTGAATATAAGCCGCAGCAGCTAAATTGAATGATGTGTACATATATAAGCCACACTGGACTATAAGCCGCAGGTGTTTTAATGTTTAATTACCATATGTAATTAGCATTGGGACACAATACTGTCGGACAAATAACAATAATTAACTCATTTACAAGTTGTATTAAGTTTAGCAAATAAGGGAACAGATAAATAACATTTCAATGCAGTCAAAAAAGCAATATTTCGATTTTTACATTTTTGGGTTTGGTCAAGCCGCACCGTTATATAAGCCGCAGGGTCGAAAAATGGGGGGGGGGGGGGGAAGGCGCGGCTTATAGTCAGAAAATTACGGTAATCTTTTACATATGATGAAAGTAATTTCTTATGATTGTGTGAGTATGTAACAAATAATTTCTTACCATCGAAAACAGTCAATTTATGAGTTGATAAGCATTAATCCCAATGACGAGGATGTAGAATTATTGATAACACTGTCGTGGTTTCACTTGACTAGATTGTGTCTTTCCCCTCTATAGAATATCATCTCACTCAAAAATGAGAACTTTGTTCCAATTCAAATTGTTGCGTTTGACATTGAAGCACTGGTTCTTCAGAAAGTCGTGAGTAAGACGACGATGGCTAACATGACCAGCATTCAAGCACGTACACTGGACCTGGTGAGCTTCTCATATCAACATCACCACAATGAATTGCCATTAAAGCTGCAATGTGTAAAATTTTCTTTAAAGATTTAGCTCCAAAACATATCTTAACATGGACACACTGGGTCTCATTCTCCAACGGACTTACGACAAAAAGGGCTTTCTCTGAGGGCCATTTGAGACCTTTTCGGGCAAGACAATATAGACAATATATTATAATATAATATTAATTATATGTTTTATTGGGACGGTTGGTGAATCCCAAAATCGTCCCGGAAAGGTCTCAAATGGCCCTAACAGAAAGCCCTTTTTGTCGTAAGTCCTTGCAGAATGAGCCGCACTGACTCTCAGTAAGTGAGTTTCATTGACCGCACCCCAACGTCTGGCACCAAGCAAGCTGGTATTCTGACGTGATGACCCTTCCTTCTTTTATATATATATATTTGGATTGGATAGAAGGACATGAAACCTCTTTGCACTGCTGCTACACTGGTGAAAAAAACTCCACATTGACCGCCGGAGGTCGCTGTGGGCGTATGGCCGTTTGTGCCAGCGCTTTGTTCAATGGAGAGAATGCCGTGTTTGCGAGTGCTAAAACTATATTAAATATTATAGCTATTGATCTAATAACGTTGTCGATTGTCAGTGAGTTTCTTCTGGTCAACATGCAAAAAACAGATAATTTATTCATCCATACATTTCCGTTTTATACCGTGGTGAATATGAGTATAGTTTGAGTGATTCTGAGTAATCCCAGGAAAAGACGCGAAAACAGACCTTTAGTTAAATCCACTTATCACGTTGCCATTTATCGCCTGATTATCGAATCTTCCTGAAATCAACGCTAGATTATCGTTATGTCTCCTCATGCACGCATGAAAGGGGGCTTGGAGTGGGGCGCCCCTCCGTGCTGTGATGTGACCAACGGGAAACAGCACACACACATTCCACACAGACAGCTTCGATCGCGGGAGAAAAAAATATCAGATCAACGCAAAATTGGATATATACTGTCCTTACCTTGTCTCTGATGTAATGCAAAAAAAATAATCCATTTATCTGATCGCCATTCCAAGTACTGGTCGCGGTAGTCCGTCCCACGTTATCCGGCATTGCATATGAACGAGGGGGGGGGGGGGGGGGGGCAGCCTAGTTGATGCATCGTTGTAAGCGATTGAGTATTTAAACCCCGCCCGCACGGCTCAGCTCGGCCCAGAAAACAAACTACATCGTTTCAAATGGAGTGCAATAGCGGCCGCAAGGCAGTAGGCGGTGGTATTGACCATCTGCGATCTCAGACACATTCAGTACAGCATGCACAGGCTGCCCAGATGAATTATGAATGGCAATAGCGAATAAAAGAAATACCGAAACAGAAACGTAGATCTACGTTTCCGGCACTCAAGCGCTGGGCCACAGAAACGTAGATCTCCGTTTTCGGCAACCAAAGGGTTAAGATATGTTTTGGATGCATAATTCTAACAAAATATGTGATTTTTAGTATACATAGTAGCTTTAACCTACAACACTGTTGTTAACGTTCAATGTAACGCAATATACAGTAATTAGCACAGTTACAATAGTGTTATTTCTATTGCCATGCGAATAATTCATCACTTCTCATTTAACCTTTGCAGCATACTATTCAGGTTGATCTGTCACTCGATGACGATGGCCTCAGGTAAGACATACTCTTGTTATTGTATGAAGCAAGTATAGTGTCAAAGGACAGAGTAACACATGCAGAAAGCTTCTAAGAGCAGGAGAATAGAGGCCTGAAATATGAAGCTGCTTCATTGATAAGGAATGGGAGAGTTTGACAAGATCTATGTTGCTCACTGTGTAACATTGCGATTTTAATATTGGAGCAAGGGAATTGGTAAACTTCAAAGGGTTTACAATACATACAAACTGAAACGGCATCTAACCTCTCTCCACAACCTGTCCTTCACAGACATTAAGACATGCGATTTGACTGTTTTGCAGAAGCCCTAAGTTCAAGTCGTAGTGCTCTTGTTTCTGGCTTTTGGGGAGTTATTCATATTTGCAAATATTTATTGGAGCCTTGACATTAAGTGGTTGTAGCTTCGGCTGTGGGGGTCCTGGAGACATGATCCAATAGACTTTTATACACATGAGTTTCCTGAACACCTTTTCGCACCTACTCCCGAACTACGCATGCGCAGATTGATGAACCTAAATCTCTGCACAATCCAGAGAGACTCCGTGGGCAATCTGTGCATGCGTAGTTCAGGAGTAGGTGCGAAAAGGTGACTATAGCTTGTTCATTCATTTTCTCCCCCCGCTCTCTCCTCCATGAGCTCAATGTAATGCGGAAGTGCAGTGATCTATAGGAATAACATATGGATTGTCCTTTTAAGGAGACAGAATGAGGTTAGCTAAGAACTCCTATTCTAAGTTAACCTGATGCGTAGGACCTCTGGTAACCTGCTAAAATATAGCTTTTGTACACTTTGAATGTGATATTTTCACTTCTTCCTAAAGGAAAAGGAAGTAAAAAAATGCATGTAATTAGTTCTAATATATAAAACATAGTTTATTTGACTTTTGCTGTACATATTGTGGTATTGTGTTTCATGCATGAACTGTGCCACACTGTCAACGTCAACTGTTTCTTTATGTGTCGTTTCAGCACTTACTGCAAATCAAGCACCATCAAGGTTCACACTTTGTTTTTGGAGTTGCAGTAAGTCACACTCTCTTATCCGTCGATCAGCGGAAGGGCTAACCACAATAGCACATAGTACAACCCGCAGGGTGTTGAGGGACATTGGGTCTCATTCTCGAACGAATTTACGACCAAAAATTTCGTCTTAGCCAGATTTCGGCCCATTTAAGACATATTAGGGCTGGGAGCGGGAGTCCCCAAATTTTCCTGAGATCAGATTTGATCGTGGCTGAGAGCAGATTTAAGAGTGCTGAGGAGCAGTCTTATGATTGATTGACTAATTTAAAATTGTATTAACTTGACAGACTGTGTTCTCATAGTGATTCCTTCATGTCAACGCTACAGGCCTCCTTGGAATTAATTACTTAATCATAATTAAAATAAATATGACAATATTTTTATTTTTATTTTTTTTATCTTTCTTCCCCTCCTTTTTTCCCGATTTTTCTCCCATCCCACCCTTCCTGGTTGTTGCGTACTTTCCCCTACTGTTGGTCCGGGAGACCGGAGACTGTCACATGCTTTCCTCCGACGCATGTGCAGCCTGGGGCAGGCCAACCTGGCCGCGCAGGTTCTCACCGGGGAGAGTGTAGCGTGTGGGAGGCCACACTATCTCTCCTTAGTTCCAACCCTTGCTGAGCAGGCGCCCCGACCGAACTGTAGGGGTCGCTGTCCACAACGCCCAGGACCCACCCTTCAGCTTTCCCACCCCCTGATACAGCCAATTGTATCAGTGTGAGAGGCCAGCCAAGCTGATAGCAACGCCGGGAGCTGGATTCGAACAGGCGAATCCAGTGTCTCCCGGTGTTGGTGACGAACGTAATCTCCGTGCGCCACCTGCCCCCCCAATATGACAATATTTGTACGATAAGAAATTACGCATTTGATGTCGGAAAAATAAATAATATGGATTCATCTGATCACAGGGCAGCTGCTTAACACTTTAATCGCCGGAAACGCCGAAACTCGTCATTGCCCGCCATGCTCATTCTGCCGAAGACGCCGTAACACGTCTTTGATATCAATATTTCAAAAATCTGTGATCGAAATCATATTTCTCCTCCGGGGACCTGAGATATACTGCTGATCTCCACTCAACTCTCTAACGGTTCAAGAGCGCCATCTGGTGGCCAATCGGCAGATCGCCCAACAGGAAGTGACGCGCCAAACAGGAAGTGCTCACCCATATTTCGTCCGGGCACTCGCGATCGTTAGCAGGACTCCATCTCGACACACTGGATAATAAATCGCTCGCCCTAACTCAATAAACAACGTTATTTGGACGTATATAGTATTATACAACCTGGAAATGGTTCATCTAGATCAGTGGTGCCCAACCAGTCGATCGCGATCGACAGGTAGATCGCGGGCTGATTTCAAGTAGATCTTGATTAATAAAATTTGATTATTAAGCTTTTATAAAGCCTCAAATGACGGCTTACAATATACAATTTTGGCTGGTAGCTCTCGGGCTAGGTGGTAAATAAAAAAGTAGATCTTGGTTCAAAAAAGGTTGGCCACCCCTGATCTAGATCAACATCCCATAATAGAAAACTGTCTACTCCAAGCTGATCGCCCAACGGCCCGAGGAGACTGGGGTAAGTTTCAGCGTTTATTAATACCGTGTTCAATATAAACTGCTCTGATGATCATATGACCCACACTAGATGAATGATATAACGTTGCCCACGGAATTATAAACGACCCCCCGCCCATCCGGTCAACATCAGATCATACGTAGTAACTTCTAGAAGTACCTCCAGTTGAAATTTTTTATCTGGCACCGATCGCTACCAAACTGTATTTGATCATCAATATAATGCATTTGGGGCTATAAATCAAGTTCTGGAGAAAGCCGCAGAAAACGATAAAAACATACTTATACTTTAGACCGTATTTTAGTATGAATATGTGAATGAAAAAGTATAACGTTGCTACACCCTGAACAATAGATATAGGACATTGAATGGGCCATAATAATGTCAATTTAGCAATAGAATTTAAAAAGTTATAGCCCTGCAAAGAAGGGGAACTTCTCCATAGACAAATAGAGCTGGCTAGGGATGGTAAATTATGAATTTAACCATGGCGAGTGTTAACCATATCTGAACCAGCTATTTTGGACAAATATAGTTACTTTAATTACTCAGATATTCAAACATAATTATGCAATTATTGTGAAATGATTGAAAATAATAATTATTTAATGCCTTCTGTGGAATCTGTATTTCTTCTTTCTTATTTGTTACACATCTGTTTTAATGATTAATTATATACATTTGAAAGAATGCAGGTCAACATGCAATGTATCCCATTGATTGGTATACAATGGGACAGACCTTTGTTTGATTGATTGATTGATTGAAAACTTTATTAACAGATTGCAGAATGGGTACAGTACAGTACAGCTCAATTACATACAATTGTTAAGGGGATGCAGACCAGAGAAAGACTTTCGTCTTGTTTACATCAGGGTCCCCCATTTTCAATTCATCATAACATATATGACACACACGACACAGATAGACAGTACTGCTACATCTATACATTTATGACATACCAGATTTGCAAATACAGTACTGTTTGTGATACAAAAAGAGTCCAGAAAAGAGAGTACATTTGACGTAGAAACTGTTGGAGGAGGTTGGGTAGGAGGGGTGGGTGGGGGATAGACTTACACTGTACAAGCAAAACTGTACATTGGAATATTGACAACATACTTGGTCATTTACTGTACATTGGAGGGGGTTGATATAGCTATACACCTGCATTCCTTCGAATATATCATTAATCAATTAAACTTATATTGAAATACACTATATAGCCTATACACCAACACTGAAATGACAGTGGATAAATAAATAAGAACTAAAGCTAATCGGTGGAAATAGACTGCATTAATATTCCATAACAAGTCTTGTGTGCGCCTACGAATGAACAGTATAGGCTTAATTATGGAATAATAAGCCATACTGCGTTCATTCATTACGCCCGCCGTAGGCTATATATATTATATTTTATTCATTCATTCATATACAGTACTGCGTGTGTGTGTGTGCGCACGCTGCGGCAGGTGTACCACGAGCTGTATATGATGCCAATACATTAATCTAATCTAGTTAAAATAATAAGGTAGCAGTCCATATACGACATGGTATTGCTATTTCTTCATCAACATAATTTCATGGTGCTGTAATTAACACAACACAAGGATTCAATGTCCCAGATGACATCACTGGTGGCCATATTCAAACTCATGTATGGGGGCAGTGGTGGCCTAAAGGTTAGAGAAGCAGGTTTGTGACCGGATGTAGTCTCAGGCCCAGTCCACACGATCACGGGTATTTTTGACACATTTTCTTTTTTTTATTATTCAAAAAAAAATACTCTGTCCACACGACTGGTTTAAACTCCGCACAGAGTGATGTATATACATGTAGTACAATGCCAAAGCAGTAGGTGGCGATGTAGTTCAAACATGAAGGCCATTTTCAACCAATCAGAAGGGTTGAACGCGTCACTCCACGTCCTGCTCAAAACAGAAACCCGCCATCTTTAAATTACCTCGCATTAGGGCGGCTGAGTGGCAAGGCGCTCGCCACTAACGCAGGAGATGCTGGTATCGAGCCCAGCTCTCTGCGTTGCTACCGGCTTGGCCGGCCGTCATACTAACACAATTGGCAGTGTTAGAGGGTGGGAAAGCTGGTGGGTGGGGATTGGACGTTGTGGACAGCGACTCCTACAGGTCGGTTGGGTGACGCCGGTGCTGCGGAAACAGGAAGTATCGGGGGCAGCGTGAGCCTCCCACGCGTTACTCCTCGCCACTGAGAGTTTGAGCTGCTGCTGTGAAAAGATGTGACAGGCTGCCTCCTCGTGTACCGGAGGGGACACGTGATGCAAGGCTTCTATCCTCACTACAGCCGACCAGTGGGAGGCATAGTCTAGCAACATTCAAGACAGGGGAGGGAAGAATTGGAAACACGAAATTGGGATGGGAGAAAAATTGAAAAATGGGGAGAAAAAGTGGATTAAAAAAAAAGAAATTACCTCGCATGAACCATTAGCAACATAGCATGTATTTGCGGCAAGAAACAAAGTGCAATAAACAAAAAGATACATTAACTGTGTTCTGCCTCATTTGTTGATGAAACAAAACCAACATCAACACAATTTACCACCAAGAGCGGAGAGTTTAGTCTCACAAAAAGATCTCTGATGTTGTTAGCTACATGCTAATGTGATTGGCATTTTACATTATAATAGTTAGCATTGAGGCTAGCGTTCATTAACGTAGTAACGTTAACGCTAGTAGAATAAATGGATGAAAACGTTATTTAACAGATTGCAGAATGGGTGCAATCAGGGACCGAAACTAGAGAGCGCCACCCGCCATTTGCGCTCAGTTTTTACGTTTGGCGCCTCCCACTGAGAGGTCTGACCGCCGTGTGGCGGGCAATCAAATAGTAAAATAGTCAAATCAAATGTGAAAACTGAAAATCATGATCCAATTCTTTAGCGGAGTTCTCACTCGCTGTCTCAGCACAGACATGCAGCGCACCGCGCGCTGCTGCTGCTACCCCCTCCCCACCTGTTTCTGTATGCCTGCATGTAAACAGAGGCTATTGCCTCCGAGTCACCGTGACGTTAGTCTAGTCAGTGTGGGACCTTCCTGAGATAACGTTAGCTACCGTTACAAAATGACCCAGTCAACTATTCACTTAATTTAATACATGAGGCATTGTGTAACGTTATCCAGCCGGCTAGCTACTGATAGCTCCAGACATCAACAAATCCTCCAGCAATAGTCCAGTGCATAATACCTCCGTTGGCTAGGTAGCTCACTAGTCACTACGAAATGTCGCAGTAAACTAAATAGTTCACTGAGGCGTTGTCCCAACGCCATCCAGCAGTAGCTACAGATAGCTCCTGGCATCAATGTCCTACAACAACAACATGCGTATTCGAGTCCCTGGCTTACATCGCATGAGGGCTGCTGACTAGGATCCAGGTGCAGCGCAGGAGAATCCTTTCATGCTGAATGTAGGGTTTAGGGCCCAGCTGCAGCGCCGGAGAATCCTTGCTGGAGCTGGAGGCCACTCGAGTATACACACAGACAGTGGAGCTGTTTGCAGACAGCGAGGTGGCGATGTCTCGCAGATAACACAATCACAAGTATGATTATATAATATATATATTTTATTAAAAAAAAATTATATAAAATAATAATAAAAAAATGTTTTATCAAAAAAAAGTTGGCAGGTAAGAAATATGCTTGGCGGGTAGATTCTTCCCATCTACCCGCCACTGGCCGGTGAGTCAAAAAGTTAATTTCGCTCCCTGGGTACAATACAATACGGCTCAATACAAACAATTGTTATGGGGATGCAGACTGGACTGGGTTCCTTATAACAATAACTTGACAACACATGAGCTTAGTTGGTAGCCGCAGCTACTTGGGACAGCTCTGCTGTAAACACTGGAAATAACCTCGGTTACTATGCCCACACGCAACCAATGCAACCGGGATGCGCCCAAAACTCCACCCTGGACCCCGGTTTTCAAAGACCACGGTTGCAGTGTTCCAAAAACCCGGTTGCGTGTGGACGAACAGTGCAACCGCGTACATTAAGGCTCGGTTACATAACACCCCGCGTGCGTGTGGACAGGGCCTCAATAACTGTCAAACTAAAGGAATGTGTGCAAAACTGTTTGAAGGTTGTGAATGTGTGTGAGACTAGGTGCAAAATAAATTAGTGTTGTTATTTGGTGAAGTTCACCTTTAATGCATTTTCCTATTTTACTAAAAAGAAATCATGGACATCAGACACAGGGGTGATGTTTCATGCAACAACAAAGCATGTCACTCATTTAGTCCAGGTGTTGTTATGTTCTGTCACCACTAGATTGACACATCGCACCCAGCGGTGGCCTGAAGTCAGTGAAAGGGTTAACCCTTTGGTAGTGTGGTAGTGAAAGGGTTAATATCCACCACAATGAAGTGCCCTCGAGCAAGGCACTTAACCAGCAACTGCTCCCAGGGTGTAGGACTGTGGCTGCCCACTGCTCCTAAATAGTTAGGATGGGTTAAATGCAGAGGACACATTCCAAACAACAAAATAATTCCTGATATGCATGTAAAGATTTACTTGGCAATAAAGAGATTATATTTATACATAGATTACACATAGATTATAGTTATACCCTGTGGTGAAAAGTAACTAAGTATTTGTATTCAAGCACTGTATATAAGTACAATTCCGAGGTACTTTGTACTTTTACTCCACTACATTTCAAAGGAAATATTGTACCTTTTACTCTACTACATTTATCTGAACCCATTAGTTACTTTTTTTTTTTTTTTTTTTTTTTTTTATTATTGCAAAACAAAATTGTTAAAAGTCAGTACTCAACACACAATGCATAATGAAACTAACAATTAAGGTGGCTAAAATGACATGCAAGTACAGTAACAGAAAACAAAAAAAAGTATATAATAATATTTTACCGTATACAGTGTATATCCAACGAAATTACCAATTGTACCAATGTTTTATACAGGATATACTCCTAATACCTATTATCTAAAACCCTACACACATATGCTCCAGCTCGAACCCCCCCCCTCCCGGACCATTAGTTACTATTTTAAAAGTAACTATTTGTTACTTTTTAAGAAAAAACATTTTGCATAGAAAACATCGCAAAGATGTATGAAGATTATGTGTTTCAAATTTGAAGCCTGCCAACTTCAAGAGGACGGAATCAGAGCAGCATAATTGGACGACATAACCTCAGTGGTCAATGGTTTGAACAATCCACACACACACATCATGTAGAATGCATACTTTTCCTTTTGATACTTATGTACATTATTTTTTTTTTTTTATCTACTTTTTTCTCCCATTTTCTATTTTTCTCCCATCTCAATTTCGTATCGTCCAATTCTACCCTCCCCTGTCTCGAACGTTGTTAGGCCATGCCTCCCACAAGCCGGCTGCAATGTGGACTAAGCCTTACATCACGTGTCCCCTCCGGTACTCGAGGAAGCAGCAGTCGCATCTTTTCACCTGCACAGCGCGATCTCTCAGCGTCGGGGGTCTGCGTTTTGGAGGGCACGCCGCCCCCGTCGCTTCCTGATTCTGCTGCGCAGGCGCACCAACCGACCTGTAGGAGTCGCTGTCCACAACGTCCGATCCCCACCCATCAGCTTCCCACCCGCTAATACTGCCAATTGTATTAGTATGAACGACCAGCCAAGCTGATAGCAATGCGGAGAGCTGGGCTCGAACCCAGCGTCTCCTGCATTGGTGGTGAGCGCCTTGCTCACTGCACCACCTAGCCGCCTATACGTATGTACATTCAACATGAAATACTTCTCTACTTTTACTCAAGTAGAATTTTGAAAGGAGGACTTTCACTTTTACCAGAGTACTATCATATCTGGGTTTTACTTACTGTGTACTTCTTCCACCACTGCTTATAGCACCCAAGCTACCAGGGAGACATACTGTACAGTAGCTTGCATAGCCCTCCATGGATCTGACGTGTCACAATATGGCCCTGAATGTTGTAAAACTAGTAAAAGTATAACTATGTTCCACCAACAAAAAACATGGAGCCCAAATCTTTGAACTTTGCTCACTATAAAACCTTGGAAAACCCAATAAAAACCAGAGGCTATACATCCTGTGGGGTTCTCGAAATATCTGTCTGATGTTCGTTCCGTCGCTCTTTTGCTTTCCCACAGAATGATGATGAACGTCTCCTACCTGTCGCACATTGAGCAGTTATCTCTGGATGTCTTTGAGTACATCGACTGTGGCAAAAATTCAACTACCCCCCACCCTATGACGTGATGAACTGCAATTCTAGTTTACAGCCACAAACAACTTAATTTTTTATGGAGAAAAAGTCATGCAGGGAAGATGGATTTTCGGGAACATACATACTGTACCCACAATGGCTTATGAGGTGTTATAATCGTGATTTGTGGATGAGCTATTAAAGCTCTTCTAAAAAACTAAAAGAAAAAAAAACAGGTTTATAACTTCTAAACAAATGTGAAAACGATCTCATCAATGCCATAATCTGGTTATTGATATGGGTGATTATGTGCTTCTATGTACCAGGGATGCACATTTTCACTGCCAATACTGACTGAGTACTAAACCAATACAGAATACCAAAGTCACAGTTACAAGAAATGTAGAAAACCAAGTCGACACATTGCACATGAATCTTGGTACCAGATTTTAGTACTGGGGGAAATTATCTGACACAGATATACCATGTTTTAGCCCGGTATTGGCCCGATATCTGATACAGATATTTTAGCCTGGTATCATCACGATAGTGATACAGTTATACCATGTTTTAGCCTATTATCGGCCCGATATCTGATAGGCAGTGTTGGTATTGGATCATCTCTATTATATGTATGAATAACCACACATGATTCATTATTAATATACATATGATACTTTATATCTGTCTTAAATGGAGGGTTACTGCAAATTATGATTACATCATCCTAGACTGAATTTCTTTTTGTAACAAATGTCCAATTTGTATGTTGTTGTTTTTTGTATGTTGCATGCATTCATCTAGTAAAGGCAAATAATTTTTACTTTTTGATAATTATCTGAATAAGATATAACAAAAAATGCTGTCTTATTCTAGTGTATGATTTAGCATAAGTCTTGAGATATGTCACCAAAATGATTATATTTTTTTAAGTTCATTTTGAGCTATATTTTGCTGTAGCTTACCATTGATGTCTTCTGCATTCATCATTCATCATTTGTTAAGGGTTTTTGAAAAAGGCTTTAATATCCCATGATAGAGAACAATGTGCCAGGGATGTGTTCCAATTAGGGTGTGGTGGATCTATAAGGATTTTATGTCTTTTGATTTTATGTAAGATAAGATATTCCTTTATTGGTCCCCTTGGGGAAATGTATTTAATTTAATTAGCACTTTATTACAAAACAACAATCACAACATGTTACTGTGTTTTTTATTTATTGAAATGTTTTCATTTCCTGGTAAAAAAGTCATGATGTCATAATGTTCGTCTTGGCTGCATCCCTCTCCCTGTGCGTGTCGGCAGCTTCTGGAAGACAAGTCCAGTTCATCATATTATTACTTAATAATAATAATTATTATTATTATTATTATTTTTTTTTAAATGGTCATCACTTTAACCGATTATTAGTGAAAAAACATTTCTATAATGAACTATTGATTATAATTAGGGATGCTCGATATTGGCTTTTTTACCGATATACCGATATTGTCCAACTCTTAATTTCCGATACCGATATCAACCGATACCGGTATGCAGGGTTTCCCCCCTACTTTTTATTTTATTTTTTTTACCGATACAGATATTTTCCGATATCACATTATAATGCCGATATCGGCCGATAATATCGGACACCCCAATTATAATACTTCTCTGATAATACTACTGTACCTTTTGACTGAAGAGGAGGAATTGGATCGGTCATGGTCAGCTGGTTTTCCACCTGCATACTGTATCGGCATCCTGCAAACAGCGAAGATGCTATGTAAACCTATAGGACTGCGGAAACTAGTAGCCTACTGTACCTGTTTTCCAACATTGTGTGAAATGCGCTTACCATCTTCTTCAGAGTCAGACAAGAACATAGATAGCTTTCTAAGCTATCTGGCTGCAAGCTAGCCTAGCTTAGCACAAATTATTGCAAGCTGATACAGACCACTAGCCTAGCTTAAAACTCCAGGAGAGGTGTTTTTGGCCAACAGCTAGGCTAGTGGTCCGTATCAACTTACATTAATTTGTGCTATGGTAAACGAATGGACCTTCATCAGAGTATGGATTCTTTATTGGAATCACAATATATAGAGACAAATGAAGGACAAATTAATGTCGTTTTTTCCTCCAATGTCTGGAAAATAATCAACTTAATTTTCTAAATGTCAAAATATCCCTTAGTTTAAGGATACTTAAGGACCCAACATTGGCCTACTTGTCAACACTTTTACAATACTTTAATTATTTCTGTATTGAAGTGTGAACTCTTGTTTGGATGTAATGTGTTTGACCTTTCTTGTAATGATTAAAACATTCCTTCAGCTTATGAACTTTGATTTGTACTCTTCTTGCCAAGATATGCTGCTGGCGCCGCGCCTCTCAGTGCAAAGCTGACATCTCGCACCAAACTGGACAGACGACGTAGTCAATGCGATCTTATTGAACAACTATGTCTATTATGCAAGTAGTTTGGGGGATACTTTTTGTATTTCCTACACCCAGAGCCCCTTTGTTTTGTTTTTGGCCTAGCAGTGATTTGATTAGCTGTTACTGTTGATATTCAAATGATGCTGCAGAATGTGGCTTTATCCGCCGACACGCCACTTTACATATAGGTAAAAGCTACTGGTCAGAGCGCACATCATCTCGGGCACAACACCGGGGCGAGCGGCTTATCAAAGCGCGCCCATCGGTTTAAAGCCCCCATACCCAGTATCACACCTGTGCCGTTTCAAGGACAGGTAGGGCTCTCTTCACACTATCTTATGGTGATGTAAGGGTCAAATGCACAGTAGCGCCTGACCAGGGCGCGTATTCTCTCTAGGTGTCGAGTATTCTTGAAAGAACGTGAGACTCACAACTGTGAACTGATCTGGTAATTTATTTAGCATAGCCTTAACATACGTTAACTCCGTGACCTTGAACTCCAAACTGCTTGAACTCCAAACTGAACATCAGCCCCAGGCTCATTCTTATTGGCCGGCTCTAACCTTACTTCCTGTTTGTCATAACAATAGACCCGGACCATATGATCTAAACTAGGATAACACCACATCTCCCATTTCTCGAGAACAAAGGGTAGACTGCCTTTGTCTCATCAGACCTTAGAGGATTATTCTGCCTCTTTGTGTAGAAAGGTCTGTAACACAAACAGTATTATTTATAGTGCCTTAAACTACCCATAGCATTTACATAACATTTTATTTTTCTTGTTATTATACACACGTGCCTTTTTTTTTAGATCCCCTTTTCCCCCCAGTTCACAGGTCAAGCCTATTAGGATTCACTACAGTTCTCCCAGACCGGGTTTTGAGAGAGTCCCTTTAGGTGCGGCTTGGTGTACCACACCTGGTGACATGGGAGCCTGCTCAGGAATTGGCTCTGGCGTTTGGTGCTGTAGTGGGGAACCTCTGTCCTGTTCAGATGTCTGAAGAGGTATCAGGTGCAGGCGGTTGCGTCTCACCACCCCCTGAGGTAGATCCACCAAGTATGATCTTGGAGTGGAGTGCTTCTGGAGCACTGTCCCAGACTCTTTAGCGTCAGTGACCCATACTTGTTCTCCTGGTGACAAGTCACAGAGCTTTGACACGGTGACGTCTGTTGTAATTTCCAGTGTCCGCCACGCCTCTCTTCTCCTGAGCGAATGCACTGCAGTCCGGCAGCGCAGGAACCAGCTGGGAGGGAATGGTCGGCACCGTGGTGCGGAGAAGTCGGCCCATGAGAAGTTGAGCCGGGCTGTAACCACTCTGGAGAGGTGTGGCTCTGTAGGCGAGCAGAGCCAGATAAGGATCTCCAGCCTTTTTCTTTTTTTTTTTCATCTACTTTTTCTCCCCATTTTCTATTTTTCTCCCTTCCCCAATTTCGTATTGTCCAATTCTACCCTCCCCTGTCTCGAACGTTGTTAGGCCATGCCTCCCACAAGCCGGCTGCAATGTGGACGAAGCCTTGCATCACGTGTCCCCTCCGGTACACGAGGAGGCAGCCGTCGCATCTTTTCACCTGCACAGCGCAATCTCTCAGCGGCGAGGGTCTGCATGGGAGGGACACGCCGCCCCCGTTGCTTCCTGATTCTGCTGCGCAGGCGCACCAACCGACCTGTAGGAGTCGCTGTCCACAACGTCCGATCCCCACCCTCCAGCTTCCCACCCCCTAATACTGCCAATTGTATTAGTATGAACGACCAGCCAAGCTGGTAGCAACGCAGAGAGCTGGGCTCGAACCCAGCGTCTCCTGCATTAGTGGCGAGCGCCTTGCCCACTGCGCCACTTAGCCGCCCGATCTCCAGCCTTTTTCAGAAGATTTTTCAACGTCTGGACTGCGCGTTCCGCTTTGCCATTACTTTGAGGAAACCTCGGACTGCTGGTGACATGCCTGAATCCATATGTAGCTGCAAAGGACGCGAAGGCTTGTCCAGAAAACTGTGGCCCGTTATCTGACATCAGGACCTCTGGGATGCCATGGCGGGCGAAGATTGAGCTGAGGTGAACGATGATGTCGGTGGACCTGGTGTGAGATAATAGTGCAATCTCGGATACAAACTAAACGTGACAAAGACACAGACCTTAGCATGGAACTATTCTCCAACGACGGAAATTAGAGAACAGTACGGGATAAGATGGGACATGGACAAGATTAAATACTTAGGGGTGAACATCACGAGAGGGGTGGCGAAACTGTTTGAGGCGAATTATACACAGATAAATCAGAACATCAAGAGAGACTTAGAGAGATGGACAGTAATGCCCTTGGACTTCAATTCAAGAATAGAGGTCATTAAAATGAACATACTATCAAGGTTACTGTACCTATTCCAGTCACTACCGATACAAATACCACAGAATCAATTCAGGGAGTGGGACAGACTGATATCGAGGTTCATATGGGCGGGGAGAAGACCACGGGTCAGATATAAAACACTACAACTACCAAAGGAAGAGGGAGGGATGGCAGTACCCAGCCTACAAGATTATTACTATGCAGCACAACTGAGAGCAGTGACGTGCTGGTGTAACGACAGATATGAGGCAAGATGGAAAGACATTGAAAAAGAAGGGGAGGGATACAAGGTACAAGCTCTGGTGGGAGATAGGGAACTATTTAAAGAAAAAGAGGGACTATTAGATCCAATCACCAAATGCACCTTGACCATATGGAACAGAGTAGTAAAAACACACAAATTGGAGAAGCAGTCAGGGGTCCTGAGATGGGTAGCACATGACAAGAGATTCAAACCAGGGAGGTTAGACCATGGATTCAGAAGGTGGGAGAGGGGGGGGGGCAACAGCGATATGCAAAATGATAGAGAAGGGAGAAATGCAGACACTACAAAAATTAAAGGAGAAATTTGGACTAGAAAACAGGGACCACTTCAGATATCTACAGGTTAGAGACTACTACAACAAAGAAATAAGGGGGGCCAAAGACGAGGAACAGAATGGAATAATAAAGATGATGGTATGGGCATACAAAGGGGGGCAAGGAAGAGTAATATCAGCAATATACCGGGCTATAATGACCAGCAAGGGACACACGACCGATTATATAAGGGAGAAATGGGAGAGAGAACTAGAGATAGGAATAACAGGGAAGGAATGGGGGAACATATGCGAGGTACAACATTCAACAACAGGATCGAGAATATGGAAAGAATTTGGATGGAAAAACATAATCAGATTCTTTATAACCCCAGAGCTGAAGGGAAAATATGCACCAACACAAAAAGCATGCTGGAGGATGTGTGGGAAGGAGGGGGCAAATCACACGCACATATTCTGGGGATGTCAGAAGCTGAAGGGGTATTGGGAGGAGATAGGGGAAGCAATGATCAGAATATTAGGATATGGGCTACCACAAACAGGACTGGTGCTTTACTTAGGAGACCTGACACACGAGGGAATACAAGGGGGGGACAAATATTTAATAAAGATAATGTTGATAGCGGCCAGAAAAGCAATAACGAGACTGTGGTACAAGGAAGACCCACCGACAATAGCAAAATGGGTAGGAATAGTGGAAGAAATACAGGATATGGAAAGGATAACACACATGCTGAGGTTACAGGAAGAGAAATTTGGGGAAAGATGGGGAAAGTGGGAGGATTATAAAAGGAACGAGAACGACATCACAGAGGAAGAACCAAATGCAACACAAGAGGGCGAAGGGTAAAGGAGGAAAGATGTTCAAGGAGGGTCTATGAACCCATGTCACACACCTGTGCTTTAGTTAGTATTTTCTATTTTGTTTTTGGGATATTACAATTGCTGAATGCTTTTATACCTTATTATTTATGTCTGTTTAACGGTGTGGTATTAAATATTCAGGGATGATGTGGTTTGTGTATGGGTGAACCAAAAGGCAAAGTGAAAGTTAATAAACAAGAGAAAAAAAAAAGAAAGGACGAAGGATAAGGGAAGAAAGAAGCTCAAGGAGGGTCTCTGGACCCAGATCACACATACAAGCCTTAGTCAGCATTTATCATCTTTGAGTAGGAATTACCTGTTTATGCCTGTTTAAGGGAGATACACAATCAGCCTTTGTATCAAATACCTAGAAAACAACAGTAGGGGGACCAGACGACTAACCATGTGATACCCATGTAAATATTTATGTGCACTGTTTTTTCTTTTTGTTTTTATTGTGATGCTAGTCTCTTTATTTTTTATTATTTATTTTTTGTAAGTGCTGTCTGTCTAAAAACTTAAAAAATTTAAGTTTAAAAAAAAATAAAAAATAGTGCAATCTCAACATACCTGGAGAAGTAGTCGACAACAAGCAGGTATGTCTTGCTTCCCAAGACAAACAGATCTGCCTCCAACTTCTGCCATGGTCTTTCAGGGCGTTGAGACACCATGAGTGGCTCTTTGTGGTTATGGCGCTCTTGTATGCATGTCCTGCAGTTGAGTACCATGTTATTTATCTGCTGCCCGAGTCCCGGCCACCACACAGGCCGATGAGCGCGTGTTTTACACTTCACCACACCTTTGTGTCCTTCGTGAATTTTGGCTAGCACGTCATTCCGCATTGTTACTGGTATTACAAGCCGTGCTCCTTTCAACAGTAATCCATTTTCCACTGTGAGTGTATCTTGCTCTGGCCAGTAGTTTTTCAGCAGCGGTTCTTTATTTACATGCGCTGGCCATCCTTCTGTGCACAGTCATAATTCGTGAGCAGACACTGTCAGCTTTCAGCTGTTCTTTCAGGTTTTCCATGTATGAGGCACTGACAGGTAGACTCTCTATAACAAAGTCCACGTATATGTTGCTGCTCTCCATCAGCTCTTTATCTCCTGCAGACATGCGTGACTCCACAGGTGCACGCGAGTAGGGGTGGGAATCACCAGTTTAATCACGATACGATATCGATTCTTTGGACAACGATACGATATTATCCGATATCACACAGTCTGCCACGATACGATTCGATTCAGGTGCCTGCGATCGATATGAGACGATATTATGTGCCCATTTAATACAATCAGTAACATTTAAATCAACAAAAAAAAAGGCAATGGAAATATCATGACATTTTTATTTTTGAGCTCTTCCAGACATTTAAATGAGAAACAATCTATTGTTTTTAATACAAATAGACCTCCTGTTCACTGTTTTTGGTTCATTTATTTTTTTTCTCGATATTAATATCCTATTCACTGTCACAGAGCTGTATTTTGGCTGGAAAAGCATATTGGGAGTCCCAAGGTGCAGTACCGGCCAGATCCTGTTAGTGGGGCTATCCCTGAGAATGCACCCTCCCAGTCCACACTTCTCTCTGCCTATGGCTCTGGGTTAGCTTGTTAGCTCACGCTAAAGTAACGTTATCTTCGATCTTTAACGCGACGTGGGCATAATGGAGTGACGAGGATTGCAAAGCAGGTTAGATGCATTGGACCCGTTGTGGAATAAAACAGCAGGGACATGTTTTGGGTCACAGAATAGGCACACTAGTCTTGCTCTATTGACGCTCTAGACGCTACTGATGTTAAACGGAGTTTGAGTTTCACAACACTGGGCGCGGGGCGATGACGTCGCCGTCGCCGGATTTTCAAAATAAGAGTATCGCAATATGAATCGATCTTTTTACGTGGCATCGATCCTATTTGATTATTGATAATAGATCGATATATCGATCTGGATCGATGTATCGTCCCACCCCTACGCGACAGCATGTCTGCTGTCCAAAGTGACTTTCCTGGTACATGCACGATGGAGTATGAGTAGCGCATGAGCCTCATTCTGAAGCGCTGGATTCTTGGCGGCAGCAGATCCAGTGCTTGGGCTCCAAGTAGACTGAGTAGGGGTTTGTGGTCGGTCTCCAGGCAGAGATGTTTCCCTATGAGGTAATGTGAGGGCTAGCGCCTCCTTCTCTACTTGCGCGTAACGTTGCTCAGTTGGATTGAGCGAGCGTGATGCATACGCCACAGGCTTCCATCCTTCCTCCTCTCTCTGGAGAAGAACGCCTCCCAATCCATATGATGATGCATTAGCTGACACTTTAGTGTCTGTTCAGGTCATACATAGCCAGCACAGGAGCAGAACACAGTGCCTTCTTCAGCGCTTCAAATGCCATAGCCTGGTCCACGTCCCAGACCCAACAATTTTTCTTTGAGAGGAGGTCATGAAGCGGCTTATCAGTTTCGGCCAGCTGGGGGATGAACTTTCCCAGCTGATTGACCATACCGAGAAAACTCCTCAACTCAGTAACGTTTGTGGGCTCCACCAACTCTGTGATGGCCTCTGTCTTCCTCGGGTCAGGGCGGATGCCCTCCGTTGTGATGATGTGACCCAGGAAAAGCATTTCACTCTTGGAGAACTCACATTTGTCCACATTCAGGGTGAGGCCATCTTTTTCCACTCTTTGTAGCACAGCATGGAGTCGAGCGTCGTGCTCTTCCTGGTCCCGCCTCCACACTAATAGATCATCAATGTGGCAGACCACCCCTTCTAGCCCCTCTATGACCTCCGCCATCATGCACTGGAAGTGTTCGGGTGCTGAGGCGATTCCAAACGGAAGACGGTTAAAGTGGAATCGGCCAAAGGGTGTAATGAACGTGGTGTACTTGGCTGATTCCTTCATGAGTGGAATCTGCCAGAACCCCATGTTGGCATCCAATTTGCTGAATATTTTCGCTCCAGCAAGTGTCCCGAGACTCTGCTCTACTGACGGTAAAATTTACTTTTCACGGCACACATACATGTTTAAGCCTGTCAAGTCCACACATAAACGCACCTTATCGCTGTCTTTCTTGGGCACGACCACCATGCTGGTGCACCAGGCGGTCGGCTCCTCCACGTGGCTGATAACGCCCAGGCTTTCCATGCGTTGGAGCTCTTCCGTGACCTTCCCCACCAACGGCAGTGGAATTCTCCTAGGGGTTTTCAAGGAAATCGGCACAGCATCGGGTGTAAGCTTAATGTGGTATGGTCTACGTACCGTACCCAGCCCACTGCATAGCTTTGGGTAGCTCGTCTTGAGGGTCCCCCTGTCCACACTGTTGACACGGATGAGAAGGCCAAGGGCTACTATGGCTGGCAACCCGAGCAATGGTGTACTCATATTTTTGACAACATAGACTTCCTCCGTGGTGTGTTTGGCTCCCTTTCTCAGCTGCAGTCTGGCGAAACCTGACACATCCAACGGAACCCGTCCTGGACCCAATAAGGGTCTCCCTGCTCTCTGGAGAAGAGGCTGCTGTGCATGGGAAAATATGCTGTTAAACATTGTCTGTGACACAGCTGTAACATCCGCTCCGGTGTCCAGTTTGAAAATGATGCTTTTTCCCATTATACCTATCTCAGCAGTCCATACCTCTTGCTCAGATGTCACAGAGCCAAGAAAATAGCTCCCTTCCTCTTCTTCCTCAATACCATGCACAGCCTTACCTGCACGGCACACACGCTGGTAGTGACCCATTTTTCCACAAAAATGGCACCTGACCTCATTTGCAGGGCACTCGTGTTTAGGGTGGGGCGCCCCCCCACATTTGTAGCACTGTGAGCTGTTTTGATTGTTACTCTGGCTGTTGTGTGGCTGTGCTCCATAACTTTTGTTTTTGGTGAAACTAGGCTTGTCATACTGCTGCCTGCCTTTAAACACACTGTCCACAGAGCTAACACTATCCATGAGTTTTACACAACTGGCATCACTCCTCAGTGTGTGTTGCTGCTTTTTAATCTCTTCTGATTGTCTAGCCATGTTAATGGCTTTTTCCAGGTCTAGGTTTTTCTCCATCTGCATACGTTCTGAGAGATGTGTGTTAGCCAGTCCCACTACGATCCTGTCCCTGATTAGCTCATCATGCAACGTCCCATAATTGCAGTGCTCTGCTAATCCATACAGGGAAGTAACGAACGCATCCACAGTCTTGTTTGCTTCTTGCATGTTAAAATGTGCACGTTCGTAAACAATGTTCTTTTTCACAACAAAGACAGACTGAAAGCCATCCCGCACTTTACCGTATTCGAGCTCAAAACATCATCAGCTTCATCTCTCATACAGTAAATCAGCGTGTTTACCTGATTTTCTTCGGAGCTTGCAATTAAATTGCTTGCCTGACGGAACCTCTCGAATCTCCGGATCCATTTAGTCCACTCGAGTGGCTTGGAAAAATCAAAGGGCTCAGGCGGTTGGATGTTGAAAGTAGCCGCAGGTACTGCGGGTGCCTCGTTAGCCATGATGCTAACTCCGTCTATACCTGGCTCTCTCTCATCACCGTCACTCATGAAACCTCTTTATTTCACCTCCGAGGTAGACCTTGTCCGTTTGATCTGTTTCACAGCACTTCTGACACCATGTCGAATATTCTTGAAAAAACGTGAGACTCACAACTGTGAACTGATCTGGTCATAGGGAAAACTCCAACATTTTGGGAAATTAGCTTATTTAACATCTTCCCTGGAGTTAGACAAGAAGATACATACCTTTTTTGTCTCTGTGCGTGCATTTAGCTTTGGGAACAGTAGCTCCATTAGCGTAGCTTAGCTTCATCACTGGAAGTGGAGGGATGCAATAGCCTGACGTTCCCTACAGAGTCCTACAGTCACCAAATACACTCCAAATACAACTCCAAAACATTCCTGTAAACATGTTGTGACCTGTGTATTTACCACGTGGAGAAATAAAAAATAATTGAATTAGACAATTACGTTTTCTAAGCAGATATACTCTGAACAATTTTTTGCCTAAGCACTCGTCTCTGCATGCAGTCAGTGATTTCTACGTGAAGCCGTGTTTGTGGACATTCTCATTCATTCAAAGGATCCAAAAACGATTGAAGTTTATGGATACCATGACTTAAAATCCTCTTACCTTGACTATTAAAAGCCTCCCCAATTTAGAAAACAGTAATCCAATGGCTGGTATTGATAATATAATACTAACTACTGCACGAAGCTAACCGGAGCTAACACAGAACCAGACGGTCACTAAAGCAAATATAATGTTATATAAATAAAAGAGCGACGTCTATAGCAGCGGAAAACGTTTATTTTGTACATTATCTAACGTTAACACGAACCTAAACTAACGTTACAACTAACATAAAGCTAGTTTAGGTTCGTGTTAACGTTAGATAATGTACAAAATAAACGTTTTCCGCTGCTATAGACGTCGCTCTTTAATTTTGAAAAACCCCAGAAAGGAAGTCATTATATTTGCTTTAGTGACCGTCCAGTTCTGTGTTAGCTCCGGTTAGCTTCGTGCAGTAGTTAGTATTATATTATCAATACCAGCCATTGGATTACTGTTTTCTAAATTGGGGAGGCTTTTAATCGTCAAGGTAAGAGGATTTTAAGTCATGGTATCCATAAACTTCAATCGGTTCGGATCCTTTGAATGAATGAGAATGTCCACAAACACGGCTTCACGTAGAAATCACTGACTGCGCGCAGAGCAGAGTGCTTAGGCAAAAAATAGTTCAGAGTATATCTGCTTAGAAAACGTGATTGTCGAATTCAATTATTTTTTATTTCTCCACGTGGTAAATACACAGGTCACAACATGTTTACAGGAACGTTTTGGAGTTGTATTTGGAGTGTATTTGGTGACTGTAGGACTCTGTAGGGAACGTCAGGCTATTGCACCCCTCCACTTCCAGTGATGAAGCTAAGCTACGCTAACGGAGCTACTGTTCCCAAAGCTAAATGCACGCACAGAGACAAAAAAGGTATGTATCTTCTTGTCTAACTCCAGGGAAGATGTTAAATAAGCTAATTTCCCAAAATGTTGGAGTTTTCCTTTAACGTACGTTAACTCTCCATGACCTTGAACTCCAAACTGAACATCAGCCCCAGGCTCATTCCTATTGGCCGGCTCTAACCTTACTTCCTGTTCGTCATAACAATAGACCCGGACCACATAGATGATCTAAACTAGGATAACACCACACTAGGGAGCTCAATATCACAGGCTGCGGCCGCAACCGTGACAACCCTGGGGGAGAGCCGCATAAATAATTTAGCGCGCCCCCTCCGTCAGGGATACATGCTGTGCTGTCGGGGTGGTCATCGCCGACACGCCACAGAACGCAAGTTCCGGGGTCCTTCCTCTATTTATTCGATAGAGGATAACACCCAGGGAACTAGGGCGGTTAGCCCTGACATGCCACACAGACCGTAGGGTAAAATTCGGGGTCCTCCGTCTGAATAGAACGGTGACACACCATGGAAGACATGCAGGTCTTCCCCCCTGGGCTGGCCCGGGAGCGGGTCTCCCCGTGGAGCCGGGGTGATTAGCCCCGGCGCGCCAAACGGGGGGTAAAATTCCACCTCCACAGACAGCTTCCCGATTGCTCGGCGCACTGAGCGTAGGGTTTGACGCCGCTCAACCCAGGGCCGAGGCTCCCTCTCCCGCGAGAGGTGCTCACTGCGACCGTGGGGCGGCTCGAACTCTCCCCGGGCTCCAGCGATATTTCGGAGAAGGATCGCCGGCCCAGGGATACTCCATGACGAGCGCCGGACACCCAGCGTGAATGCGCTGGGGGAGTCCTGAGACTTTTTGGGTGGTGGAGCATCATATCTCTAACTAACGGTAACAATAACCCCTGCTCTCAGCGCTGCAGGTGCCTTTGAACAGCCTTTTCGCATGAAAGAAATGAGGAAGGGTAAGCATGACCACTACACCGGGTTATATACTACCGGAAGTGGGCGTGGCTAGGTAGATGTAAGGTGCAACGTGTGCCATAGGCACGAGCATAGTCCAATAGGCGAAGCAAGACGCAGAGCCGTAGGAAATATAACAACTTTAAAGTTGAACTTAATCTGTACAAGAGACAGTTGAACAACGGCTTGTTTTAATTCACTTTTGAGTCGATTGAGTAACTTCAGGGGAGTAATATTAACGGAACTGACATCAACACTGTCAGACTTTTGACAGGAACCTGAGCGAGACTTTACGGCCAATATGTTGTGCAATATACAGAAGCTACATAGAAAAGTGAATCGTCTGCTTGCAACACAATCAATTCGAGCCTTTTGAAATAGTACTTGTAGATATAACCAGAACTAGCGATTACACAATATGTATAATACATATACATGATCTATGGCTCCATATAGAGATAACTATGCTCAATAAACATAACATGACTATTTTGTGTGAAAATAAAATATACACACCTAACTAGTAAACTAGTTACTACATTAACTGAGAAATTATTTGATTCTTGTGCATCTTAAAATTGGATAACATTATACCATTCCATGATGTGATATTTTCTGTAAAGACTGGGAGGATGTAACTAAAAACTAGTAGAATAAATATTGAATATTAATAATAATATCAAAGACTAATAGAAAACGAATCTGAAAGCTCTTGAATCGTTTCAGTACTTCATTACTAAGGATGGACACAAGGTGGTGCCAATGTCTGTTTATTAACTATCTACCGATCTATCACCAACCAATTATTTTGCCATGACCAATGTTTAATTCTTTTTATTAAATTGTTAAATTATATTCTAAGAGCAATGTTCATATATCTTGTGGGTTATTTTAAATATAAGAATCTGTTTAAATGTTTGCTAATGTATAATTGTAACAAGGAAAAAGATCTTAAAGTTGCATTTCACAGAAAAATAACAGATTTATTTTTCACATAATCTCATACATACACACACATTCATTCGCTTTGACAGTTGTTGGGTCTAAACGGTCCTCATTTATGGCCCATCAAACCATTCAATTAGGTGCTTATTTAATGATATGTATGGTTGAGTCTATATTTTCCTCATTCAAAACGATTGGAAATCTTACAAGTATCTATCAAGTTCTATTTTACTCTTTATTATTGCCATAGAATCAAACCATAAACAAGGTGGCCTGTTGGGATCCTAATGTGAAAACTGTGATTTTATATGTCTGCACTTTATGTGCTGAGTGCTCATGTTGTGCCTGTTTTTTCTGCTGTGAAGCACTTTAAGTCGTTTTTAAGTAGCAAAAATGTGAATATGAATACTTGAATATGTCCACCAGTGACGTTATTGGAGGACACGGAATCCTTCTGTTCTGTCAATTACAGCGCAATGAAATCATGTAGATGAAAACATTTTGATATTGCTATTTTTTATCTACATAATTTCATTGAGCTTTAACAGAATAAAAAGATTCAGTGTCCTTCAATTACGTCTCTGGATTATATATTCAAGCTCATTATTAGCAATAACTGTCTTAAAACGAATGTGTGCAAATAGTGCGTGGCTTAGCAAAAAAAATTGGACGCGCCGGACAAAAGCACCAAATTTTTCCCACATGTTCCTCATCATCATAGCTTTCATTTTGGGGTAGGGGCCACGTCATCATGATGGATTTCAAGATGGCCGCCATGTAAAATCAAGGTTCTGCCCATTAATAAATATCTTGGTCCATAGTGCGCTCAATATTTGAGCGAACACAAAGGTATTGGTATCCCTGTAAACTAGAGAAGCTAAGCTTTCATTAAGCCCAACTGTTGGGAAGGTGGTTTTAATAGGCAATGATTCAAAATTATGTTAAATTTTCGCCTAGAAAAAACTGCCATGCTCATCTTCCAAAAGGTCCATTGGCTGTTCACATGAATTTATCAGAGTGGACATTGGTTTTATAGGTACCCACAAGCCTCTTATTTCCAGACATACCCACTTTGTCCAACTTGCATGCTATTTGGGGAGATAATCAAGCAGGTTTGTGCATGTGGTACAAATGTGTCGAACATTCTAACAACTGCCAAAAATGTGAATGTTGGGTTAGGGTTTGTTGTTAGAATGTTGAACATAGAAGATCAATTTTGGTGTCAAACTACACATTTTCTGGGTCAATAAATGTGTTAATGCTATGAAGAATGTCACCAGATGAATATTTGTACCATTCTAACAACATATTTACATCATTTTTTACTTGTTTAACAGTCAGACATGCATGAATCGAATAGACATTTTATTAGAATCACTCTATAAGAACAAATTATCTTGTAAAGTTATGGCGGAGGGAGGTGGCACAGAGACATAGGAACTTCAATAAATTACATGTATTATTATTATTATTATTATTATTATTATTATTATCATAACTCTTTAGCCTGTATAGGCATATTTAACTGTTATGGAGTGTGGAACTAAGTATATGGTGCAAAGACTATGTGGGAATGATGTTGCGTATGACCAATATGCATAGGTGTGTGTAAGAGTCAGACACACAAGAGTGTGTGCAAGAGTCCAGCATGTGTGCATGTGTGTGAGCAAGAGTCCAGAGGTAGGAAGGCTGGGGTCTGTGAAGCACAAGGGAGTGGTCCAGGGAAAGTTGGTTGGAGGCGTCACTGGGGAGCGAGAGGAAATATGAGTAAGTACGAGCTTGTAGCAAATGTGAGGCACCACAAAATACAAAACACTGGAAAAGCTTAATAGAATCAAGACTGTACCGTATATATGTGTCTAGGTTCTGGCACTAGACCCATGGCATGCTGGCCTTGATCCTGGTCAGCATCATCATCAGCGGGCAGGCGGTAGGAAGGCTGGAGTCCTGGAAGCATGAGGGAGAGGTCCAGGGAACGTCTGGGGGAACGTGAGGCTTGAGAGGGGTCACAAGGTGTCTTGACAGGTCCAGGGGAATCACTGAGGAGCAAAAGCAAACACTGGTAAGCGCGGATTGTAGGTTGTAAGGCAGCACAAAATACAAAACAATAAAAGAAGCTTAATAGAATAGACTAGAGAACTAGACTGTATGCCTACCATATGTGGCCACGGTCTGGCACTGGGAACCATGGCACGCTGGCTTTGATCCTGGTCGGAATCTTCCTCAGCGGGCAGGCGGTAGGAAGGCTGGAGTCCAGGAAGCACGAGAGAGAGGTCCAGGGAATCTCCGGGTGAGTGCACAGAAGCTGTGACATATCTGTCACAATGGCAGCTGCAAATATCTGTGCATTTCCAATGTGCTTCTTGCATGAGCACATTGCACCACAACCACTTCAATTGCACTTCACAAGTTCATTGCAGGCTTTTGATGCCATGGGTAGATTGCTCCACATAGGAAGCCAGACCTCTCCATCCAAGGTCCATCCCCATCCTTCAGGACTGGGTGCCGGCTGTTGGGCCAGGTCAGACATCGCCCAGATCCCAGACTGGTAAGCAATTCGCTTTACATGTTGCAGAAGTGCATCTTGGGTAGGTGGAATGTGTTCCATGGATCTGTTTCTTTGACAGAACAACACTCGCCGTGCTTCATCGACAGGTTTCAATTCACTAGTCTTGTCATAGAGGATGATGGTAAAGCGTTCCAGAAGGTGAAAGTGCTGGGCTTCTATGGTCACAGGAGTAAATGGATTTTCTGCCATGAAGTTGAAGGCCTCTGTGACTTGAGGGTAGGCATTCCAAGCCACCCATGCAGACTTCTTCCCCTTCCCGCAAAATGTTGAAGTTGTGT
The DNA here is from genome assembly GCF_963971535.1 of Notolepis coatsorum. NCBI lineage: Eukaryota > Metazoa > Chordata > Actinopteri > Aulopiformes > Paralepididae > Notolepis > Notolepis coatsorum. Next base: position 51,940,848 of record NC_140174.1, read on the forward strand.
CACAGCCCGTGTATGAATGGAAGATGGGAAGTGCTGTGGACTTGTCTTTCCCAAGAGCATGGCAGATGGTGGAGGAGCCAAAGCTATATTTAGGTTATTGTATTATATGAATGTTTATATGTTTATTTTTATAACTTTACATTGAAACAGCATTAGGAATATTGATTGGATTTAGATAAAGTCATTGAACCGGCTTATTTGTCATAATGGAACATTCTAGAACATTTGTGATGTCACAGTATGATGTCATGCCTGAACACTCTAGAACATTTGTGATGTCACAGTATGATGTCATGATCGAACGTTCTGGAACATTTGTGATGTCACTGTATGATGTCATAACCAAACATTCTAGAACATTTGTGTCTCTATATAATATAGTCCACAAGGTCTGGACTGGACGGAGGTGTATAGTGAATTGGCTGAGGGGGCGGCGAGGGACAAGGCTGCGAGGGACAAAGCAGCCCACGATAAGATAGCAGGGGGCAAGGAGGGTCCCGCGGAGGGGCCTCAGGCAGGAAGTAGCAGCAGTAGCTGCACTCCAATGGACAATGTAGTTGATGACGGGGTCCAGTAGTAGAAGAAAAAGAAGGTGAAGAAGGAGAAGAAGGAGAAGAAGAAGAGCCCATAAAAAGAATTGCGGAGGGCAGTAATACGCCACGATGCGTCTACTCTGCCGGAAATTCAAATAAGAAGAAGAAGAAGAACAGGCAGTGTGTAGCTTGAAACAGGACTGAACAGGACTGAACATATATTGAACAATATTTAGGAAAGTAGCTTTAGGACCACTTCTGTAAAGAAAGACTTCGCTGTGGAAGAGAAATAAACTATTTGGATATCTTTGTTTTATACTGGAGCGGCTGTGGACATTATTTTTCTTTATCAACGAACATACTACTCACAAGTAAGCAACTTTAACCAGTAGAGTGGAACGTCAGCCCTCATATTAGTAAGAAAACTCTGTTCCAAGAGGAAAAAGGAATCAAAACAAACTACTGGAGCGCTGAAAGAAGGATAACAACAAAATGTCGGAACCTAAGAAGGTTGAGATGACACAAAGGGTCTATGAGGAAGATGTCCGTCAGGCCATCAATAAGAGGAGAGCTAAGTTAGGTCAACTAACTGGTCACATGAATAAGATGAATCAATTAATGGATGAGGACGACGACGGTAACTTGGAAGGTGTACAAGATTGGTAGAATTCAACAATCTATTTGGAGAGTTCGGTGAGCTTAAACTTCAGTCCAGGTGGTACTAAGCAAGACATCAGAAGAGGAGAAGAAGAAAGATCAGGATGAATGGTTCACGCCGAAGGCTGACACATTTTACAACTTCACAGTAAAGGCTGACACATCGATGAAAGAGGTGCATCAGCGTATAGCGGAGTCTAGGACGCACCAAGATGAGGTCAGGCCTGAAGACAGTGCATCCGGCATCGTAAAAAGGAAAGGGTCTACTCTAGAGCACCATCCACTACATTTTCCAGAACATCATCTGCAAGCGTGCGTCTGAAAGTTGAATTAGAGAGGGCTGAGTTGCTAGCCCAGGCTTCCGCTCTAAAGCAAAAACGACAACTCGATGAACAGGAGGCTCTGCTCTTAGCTACCTCATCTAAGCTAAGAGCAGATAGGGAGGAACAGGAGGCTCTGCTCTTAGCTACCTCATCTAAGCTAAGAGCAGAGAGGGAGGAACAGGAGGCTCTGCTCTTAGCTACCTCATCTAAGCTAAGAGCAGAGAGGGAGGAACAGGAGGCTCTGCTCTTAGATACCTCATCTAAGCTAAGAGCAGAGAGGGAGGAACAGAATGCTCTGCTCTTAGCTACCTCATCTAAGCTAAGAGCAGAGAGGGAGGAACAGGAGGCTCTGCTCTTAGCTACCTCATCTAAGCTAAGAGCAGAGAGAGAGGATTTACAGGTCCATGCTGCTTTAGCTGCTGCATAGGCTAAGTTCAAAGTACTGGAAGAGTACGAGGGCCAGCGAGCCTCATCCAGAGTGTCCCGTAGGGATGGAATGAACTCTTACATAGAGAAAAAGAAGCCCTTCGAATCACAAGCTCACAAGCAGGCCACGCCTACTCCTCAGGCCGTAGTGATAAAAGGAGAACCTGCTTACAGTAGTAGCTCCAGAGCAGCTGGCGGTGCTACACAGAAGGAACAAGAGTCTCCGTAACAAGAGTCCACACGAGCCATGGTGGATTTCCTAGTGAAGCAACAAAACCATGCTACTCTGCCCCCTCAACAGATTCCTATATTCAAGGGAGACCCTATGGGGTACAGGCTATTCATCAGGGCCTTTGAACACGAAGTGGAGGACAGATAGTAACAGAGACCGGCTGTACTTCATGGAGCAGTACAGGGATGGACAGCCAAGAGAGCTGATAAGAAGTTGTCTTCACATGGAACCAGAGCGAGGCTATCGCGAGGCAAGGAGGCTCTTGAAAGAACATTTTGGAAATGGATACAAGATCTCAATGGCGTATATACAATGCACTGAACTGGCCTACTATCAAGTCCGATGACGGAGAGGCACTCCACTCCTTTGACCTCTATCTCACTGGATGCCTCAACGCTATGGCTGACGTGGAGTACATGCAGGAGCTTGACAGCATATCAAATGCATTCATGCATCTCTGACTGTTAAACAAGTAAAAAATTATGTAAATATGTTGTTAGAATGGTACAAATATTCATCTGGTGACATTCTTCATAGCATTAGCACATTTATTGACCCAGAAAATGTGTAGTTTGACACCAAAATTGATCTTCTATGTTCAACATTCTAACAACAAACCCTAACCCAACATTCACATTTTTGGCAGTTGTTAGAATGTTCGACACATTTGTACCACATGCACAAACCTGCTTGATTATTGCCCCAAATAGCATGCAAGTTGGACAAAGTATGTCTGGAAAGAAGAGGCTTGTGGGTACCTATAAAACCAATGTTCACTCTGATATATTCATGTGAACGGCCAAGGGACCTTTTGGACGATGAGCATGGCAGTTTTTCCTAGGCGAAAATTTAACATAATTTTGAATCATTGCCTATTAAAACCTCCTTCCCAACAGTTGGGCTTAATGAAAATGATACCAATGGAAAGCTTAGCTTCTCTAGTTTACATGGATACCAATACCTTTGTGTTCAAATATTGAGCGCGCTATGGACCAAGATATTTATTAATGGGCAGAACCTTGATTTTACATGGCGGCCATCTTGAAATCCATCATGATGACGTGGCCCCTACCCCAAAATGAAAGCTATGTAGCTATGAAAGCTACATTGAGCTGTACTGTACTGTACCCATTCTGCAATCTGTTAATAAAGTTTTCATTCATTCATTCATTCATGATGATGAGGAACACGTGGGAAAAATGTGGTGCTTTTATCCGGCGTGTCCACATCCTTCTCAAATCTGGTGCTAAGCCACCGCACTAAAACTGCAAAGCTGTTTTAGTTTGGAGATATCTGTGAGATTTTGCATAATAAATCGTAATTTTCTTGAGGTGAAATGCCCCTTTAACGAAATTAAATGAAATAACTCCCTACCAAGTGCGCCGCTGTACCAGCAGGGGGAGTAGTAGGGTGCGCTGGGTCGTCGTCTGACGTCACATGATTTTGTTGTTCTAGGACTTGTGCGCTCTCTCCTCTTCCACTTCAGTGCTTCACCCGTGCAGGGGGATAAGCGGACGCGAACGGGAGCGGACCGGGACCGCTGGGATAAAATGTGTTATGGTCAAGTCTGTGTGGATGTATTTATTACGCTGGGATGATGATTTCACCTTTCATTCAATAGAAGATTTAGAAGGTATGTGGTACTTTAAATGTAATAACTGGGGGTGACTTTTTACATGATGTGCCATGTTGGACAGCTTTTAGACTGATCCTGATTTGGGCTGCAAGGGTATTTTGCAAATGCCTTCAAGGATTCCAATGTATTCTGTCCCGTTTGAATTATACCAGCATTCCTCAGTGTATGTGGGTTTCTCAAACAGGACATTTAACTCAGATTGGCACTTTCTAAATATATCACAATTGTCTTTACCAGTCCAGCCTGTTTGCAATGTATTTGTTACAACATTTCACATAATTTATGGAACTATATAGCAAATTATGTTTTATGTTCCCAAAATGGGATGGTTGTATTCAGTCCAAAGGCAGCTGTTTCCTTAATGTTTTGATGGATATCAGCATTTTAGCAGCAGCCAGCAACAACAACAGGATTAATACTGCAGTAATCTCCCCATAGACCGCTGGCAGTGTGTGGCCATGAATAAGATATACATGCTTTGCATTAAACTTGAAATCAAGCTACCCTCAGAAAAGCCATTTGGGTTTAATGGTCTTCAGAGGATTAGGCAAATAGACA
>NC_140174.1:51950212-52055212 GCF_963971535.1 Notolepis coatsorum
TACCTTAAAGGAGCGGAGCGTGTGGCGGGGAATGCACCAATCAACACAGTACCTTAAAGGAGTGGAGCGTGTGGCGGGGAATGAACCAATCCTCACAGTACCCCCCCCTCCACGGGAGCCACCCGGCGACCAGCCCGACCCGGCTCGTTCGGGTGGGCACGATGGAAGTCGGTGATCAGGCCGGGGTCCATGATGAGCTGGCGGGAGACCCAGCTCCGTTCCTCCGGGCCGTATCCCTCCCAGTCCACCAGGTACTGGAACCCCCGACCCCGCCGTCGAACGGCCATCAACCGGCGGACCTGCCACTGGGGGTATCCGTCCACCATCTCGGGAGGAGGCGGGTCCGGAGCAGGAGGCATCAGGGGACTGAGAGAGACAGGCTTAACCCGGGACACATGGAAAACGGGGTGAATGCGCATGGACGCAGGAAGCTTAAGACTCACCGCCGCCGGACTGAGCACCTTCAGAACCTCAAAAGGACAGACGAACCGGGGGTTGAGCTTCTTGGCCGAGGACCGAAGCGGAAGGTCCTTTGCGGACAGCCACACCCTCTGCCCAGGGTGGTACGTCGGCGCAGGGACCCGGCGCCGGTCGGCCCCACGACTGGTGCGCTCCGATGACCGGAGCAGCGCAGTCCTGGCGATCTCCCAGACCCGACGGCACCGGTCGAGATGCTCCTGTATGGAGGGAACTGCCACTTCCGACTCCTGTGCAGGGAAAAGAGGGGGTTGGTAGCCCAGGGATACTTCAAAAGGTGAGAGGCCGGTGGCGGAACTGACCATGGAGTTGATGGAGTACTCGACCCAGGGAAGGAAACGGCTCCAAGAAGCAGGCTTCTCGGCAGCCACACACCGAAGAGCAGACTCCACGCTCTGGTTCATCCTCTCCGTTTGTCCGTTAGTCTGGGGATGATAACCAGAGGAAAGACTGACCGTTGCCCCCAATCCCTTGCAGAAAGCCCGCCATACCTGGGAAGTGAACTGGGGCCCCCGGTCCGAGACGACGTCCTGGGGAAACCCATGGAGGCGGAACACGTGGCGTGTCAGGAGGTCCGCCGTCTCGGCTGCCGAGGGAAGCTTGGGAAGGGCCACGAGGTGAACCCCCTTGCTGAACCGATCCACTACGGTCAGCAGGCACGTGTTCCCCTGGGAAGAAGGAAGTCCCGTGACGAAGTCCAACGCCACATGGGACCAAGGGCGGCTCGGAATGGGAAGCGGCTGCAAAAGCCCGGAGGGCGCCTGGTGGGAGGCCTTGCTGCGGGCGCAGACTGCGCAGGCCAGTACGAACTCCTTGACGTCGTTCCTCATGGTGGGCCACCAGAATCGCCGAGCCAGGAAGGAGAACGTGCGATGAACGCCTGGGTGGCAGGCGAACCGGCTGGTATGGCCCCACTGGAGGACCCGGGACCGGACTGAGTCGGGGACGAAGAGGCGATGAACCGGTACCTTGCCTGGAGCGCGATGGAAGCGTAGCCTTACCACCCCCTCGATGCCCAAGGTGACCACTCCCACCACCCTGCCCTCTGGGAGGATGGGAGTCAGGTCCTCAGTGGTTGGGGCTCCCTTGGAGTGTAACCGGGACAGGGAGTCGGCCTTCGTGTTGCGGGAACCAGGGCGAAACGTCAGCGAGAAGTCGAAACGACTGAGGAAGCTGGCCCATCTTGCCTGCCGGCCATTGAGGCGCTTGGAAGCACGGATATACGTCAAGTTCTTGTGGTCCGTCCAAATGGTGAATGGCTCCTCGGCCCCCTCTAGCCAATGACGCCACTCCTCCAAGGCAGCCACAACCGCCAGCAGCTCCCGATTGCCGATGTCGTAGTTCCTCTCGGCAGGGAGGAAACAACGTGAGTAGAAGACGCACGGATGTACCTTCTGGTCCGTTGCCGATCGCTGAGATAAGATAGCCCCAAGTCCGGTATCCGAGGCGTCCACCTCTACGATGAACTGTCTCTTGGGGTCTGGATGGAGCAAGACTGGGGCGGTAGTGAACCTCTTCTTGAGGGAGCGGAACGCAGCACCCGCCGCTGGGGACCAGTCGAACGGCAGGGCGGGAGAGGTTAGCCTGGTCAGTGGTTCCGCCACCTGGCTGTAGTTCCGGATGAATCTTCGGTAGAAGTTGGCGAACCAGAGGAAGCTCTGTAACTCCTTCCGAGAGGTGGGTTCCAGCCACTCCTCCACGGCCCGGATCTTGCGAGGGTCAGCCCGGGTCAAGTCTCTCTCCACGATGAAGCCCAGGTAATCGACGGAGTTGGAGTGAAAACGGCACTTCTCTGCCTTGACGAAGAGCCGATTGTGGAGGAGGCGCTCCAGCACACGTCGGACATGCTGGATGTGTTCCTCAAGGGTTTTAGAGAAGATGAGGATGTCATCTAGGTATACCACCACAAACTCCTCCACCATGTCATGAAGGACGTCGTTCATGAGCGCCTGGAATACCGCCGGAGCGTTGGTGAGGCCGAACGGCATTACCAGGTACTCGTAGTGGCCCCTGGGAGTCTTGAAGGCGGTCTTCCACTCATCGCCCTCTCGGATACGGACCAGGTGGTAGGCACTCCGGAGGTCCAGCTTGGTAAAGACGGTAGCCTGGGTGAGAGGTTCGAAGGTGGAGTTCATGAGAGGAAGAGGGTACTTGTTCTTAATGGTGATCTCGTTGAGCTGGCGATAGTCGATGCAGGGTCGAAGGTCTCCATCCTTCTTCCCAACAAAGAAGAAACCGGCCGCCACAGGGGAGGAGGAAGGCCGAATGAGACCTGCTTCCAAGGACTCAGAGATATAACGATCCATCGCTGCCTTCTCAGGGACGGTCAGACTGTAGAGGCGGCTGCCGGGAAGGGGAGCCCCTGAGCGAAGGTCGATGGCACAGTCGTAAGGCCGGTGAGGCGGAAGGGCCTGTGCCCGGGACTTACTGAAAACCTCCTCGAGGTCGTGGTACTCGGGGGGTATCGTCGAGAGGTCCGGAGGCGGCTCACAAAGAGGGCTCCGGGGTGAGGGACAGGACGCCGCCTGAAGACACTGGGCATGACAGGCGGAGCTCCACCCTCTGATGGTACCGGAGGACCAGGCGATGTGGGGCTCATGCAGCGCGAGCCAAGGCCTGCCCAGGACTACAGGGACAAGAGGAGAGCTGGTGATGAAAAACTGGAGTCTCTCAACGTGGTTACCAGCAATGGTGAGAAGGACTGGGACGGTGCGTTGAGTGATGTCAGCCAGGCGGTGTTGGTCCAACGCAAACACCTCCAAGGGTCTCACGAGGTCCTCTAGCGGAATGTTGGCCTGGGTAGCAAACTCGAAATCCAGGAAGCTCTCGTCAGCACCCGAGTCGATGAGTGCCTCCACCGTCGCCCGTTGGTCCGCCCAGGTCAGGGTGACGCTCATCAGACGACTAGGTGGTGCACGGTTCTGGGAACGAGAAAAACGGCTCACCAGGATCTCCCGGGGTCCCGGCGAGCCTGGTCTTTTGGCCGGGTGGGGCAGTTGGAGATACGGTGCCCATCCCGGCCGCAGTAGAGGCAAAGGCCGGACCTGAACCTGGCCTCTCGTTCAGCCGGACTAAGGTGAGAGCGTCCCAGCTGCATGGGTTCCTCCTCGGGCACCGAACGGGAGGGGAAGGGACCACCAGTCGTGGTGGAAGCAGGACGGGCCGCAGTACCGTCACGAGTGCGGGAGGTCTGGGTCACCTCTGGAGGTCCCAGTCGGGCTCTCTCACGCCTTCTCTCCCGGAGGCATCCGTCGATGCGAATGGCGAGGCTGAATAGGTCCTCGAGGGACTCCGGTTCCTCACGGGTCGCGAGCTGGTCCCTTACAGCGTCGTTGAGCCCCCTCATGAAGGTGAGACGAAGCGCTTGGTCGTTCCACCTGCTCTCCGTTGCCGCCAGTCTGAACTCCAGCACGTAGTCGGTGACCCCGCTACTGCCCTGCCGGAAGGTGCCCAACCGAGCTCCTGGGTCCTGGCCATGGGCTGGGTGGTGGAAAACCCTGCCGAGCTCTGCCACGAAGTCTGGGTAGGAAAAACAGAAATCAGCCCCCATTGCCCAGGAGGCAGTAACCCACTGTGCTGCCCGGCCTGAGAGCAGGTTAGTCATGTACGCCACTCGGGCTCCCTCTGAAGTGAATCGGCTGGATTGATGACGAAAAACCAACTCACATTGCATGATGAATGTGGCACAATCCTCGAAGTTACCGTTGAACAACCGTGGTTCGGAGAGACGGGGCTCCCGAGGTGCGGGATCGGGAGGCGCGGGGCCTGCCACGGCTGCGGGTGGTGCTCTGGCCGAGACTCCTGAAGCAGGTGGGGTTACAAGCAGGGCGTTAAATGCGTCACTCAGAGTTCGTAATTGGTGAAGAATATCAGCCTGCTGATTACCCTGGGTTGTCTGCAGGGTAGCCAGAGAGCCAAGGGACTCCTGAATAGGCAGGACCTGGGCTCGGAGCTCCTGTACAGCAGCCGCAGCCGCACCTAGCTGTAGGCTGTGGTCGTTGGTTAATTCAATCTGGACCGCCAACGCGGTTCTGACTCTGTCTGTGTCGGCTGAGGTCGACATGGTCGGGTCGTAATGTTAGGGTTTGAAACCGACCTCAAACGCACGGCACAGACAGGTAGTTCAGAGTTAGCCAAATACTAGGCCGTATTTATTTTCAGAGTCAAAAAGGAGCAAGTAACTATCTTGAAACAAAGGGAGACTGCCTTCAGCAGAGTTATCTGCGGCTCTGCAGATCCTCTTGGTGTTCGAGGTGGGGAAACGGTGTTGACGCCGAAGCGGCTCTGCAGATACTCCCAGCTTCAACTCGAGGTGGAAAAGAGAGAGAGAGAGAGAGAGATCAATAACAGTCCACATCACACAGAGGCAGTGCGGTCTCCTCCTCCCTTAGCTGAGTCCAGAACAAACAAAACAATATCTTCAGTGTTCACCACAACACACCATTTAGCTGAGGGTCAGTGCAAAACAAAAACGATAATCTTCAGTGTCTCTTCTAAACACACACCCCAGCTGAGTCCAGTGCAAGCAAAATGATAATCTTCAGTGTCTCCTTTAACACACAATTTAGCTGAGTCAAGTGTAAGCAAAAATAGAACTCTTCAGTGTTCTTCAAAACACACAAAACAGAATAGTCCAAAAAGGGGTTTGGTTCAAACTCACCAAAGCGCAAGAATAAAGCGGGTAAACGAGGCGCAGCTCAAAACGGGGGGACAAGGTCTTCACCAGCGGCAATCCACAGATGTCCTGGAGGGAGAGTAGACGAGGCACAGCAACGGGGAACAACAGGCAGAAACAGAAGTATTCAAAATGACCCGACATCGATTGAAGGGAAGTCCCAGTATAAAAAGCCTCTGGGGCGCTAATCAAAAACTATGACAGGTGCGTGCTGGAATTGATACTTGCTCCAAAAGCGTGTGGCGGGGAATGCACCAATCAACACAGTACCTTAAAGGAGCGGAGCGTGTGGCGGGGAATGCACCAATCAACCAGTACCTTAAAGGAGCGGAGCGTGTGGCGGGGAATGAACCAATCCTCACACAGAATAATGTAGCCTATATATACAGAATTATATATAAGCCTATGTGTCTCATTGAATAAATATGTTGCAATAAATTATTTTGGATTGATTATTGACACATCTCTACTGTATTTCTTTGATTCCATTTTGATAAAAATACAGAATAATGTAGCCTATATATACAGAATTATATATAAGCCTATTGTATTAAGCCCCAGAATACCCGTTCATATTGATAAGCCCATAAATCAGTGATTTGCTCGTCCGGCCTCCACAGCGTCCTGCAAGGCAGAGACTTTCAAACCCCTATGAATCTGATGGGTTCATCGAAGACGGAGATTCTGTATGCTCGCCCTGTCCCCTCGCGTCAAGGTGTTAATCTTGATAGGAGTTGCAAGGTCTATATTTTATTTAGCAAGCAAGATTTATTGATAATCCTTTCCTTAGTAAATCTACTTGAGAATGTTCAAATAGGGTTACCATTAATCAAGTGATAATCCTTCCCTCGTAAATCCATAGGGCACTGGTGAGTGTACATCTCACACAGCTGATATGGAGGAGGTAATTGTTCAAATGTTTGCTGTCAGGAAACCCCCTTTCATTGAATGAAATAGATTACAAATGATTTTGTCCTCTTTACGCTATTTTAGAGAAAAGACAGACATCTTTACATATTACACCTAAGATCTATACATAATGAATGAAGTATTTCTATGTCATGTGTCTCCCCGAATGACAATAATATTATATATTATTCTCTTTGAGAGATAAGCTGAACGCCAGGTACAGTGTTGTACATTTAACCTGTAAAAAATAATTAGAATGACTTTTTAAGGAGGCATCCCTTCGTCCACTGGTCTTATTTTCAAGCCCCATGCATAGCTTAGTTTTTGAAAATAGACGCTAAAAAAGGTAGAATGCCATCTGAGGGAGGCATTCCTTATTCAACCGGTCTAATTCCAAGCTTCAATACACCGCAAGGCTTTGGAATATAGACGCTAAAAAAGGTAGAATGCCATCTAAGGGAGGCATTCCTTATTCAACCGGTCTAATTCCAAGCTTCAATACACCGCAAGACTTTGGAATATAGATGCTAAAAAAATAGAATCATAGTGTAGCTTACCAGTATTTTTAGGAGAAGTAACACGAAGAAAAAGATTTAGTTTCAAAAAGTTTTAAAAGTTTAAAAATACAAGAGTTACAAAAGAATGCACAATTATCATAGGATCTCTACAGCAAAAACAGGCGTCAAGTCAAAGTAGAAAAGAAAACCCCCTCCTCGCTTTACAGGGTGTTTATATAATACAGAATTCGTCATAAGATTACACACCCCTCTTGATAGTACAGCCCCAATCAGTGTACAATACGTAAAAATGACCACTCCTCTTTCATCCCTTCGTTACTGTAACTAGAAAAAGTAACAGATTCATTTGTGTTGGGAAAATCCCTAATACCTCACTGCATGTTGCAAGAAAGAAAGAAAGAAAGATATAGCCTATATATATACATGTACAATACAGTACTCATATACTTTAAACATTGGTTGATATGTTTTTCCACATCATACATGTGTAAAACCCTCATACATCATACATCCTACATGTAGTTTTCTAAATGTATAATGGCTTTCCCTTTTGACAGGGCAGGCAAGGGTTAAAATGTGCCACCTTGCCTCTTGGCTCCTGAATGTAATCTGCAAGGCCGTATACAGAGGCCACATTCCGACAGCTCACATAGTACAAGAGGTTCTTTTTCTATTCATTTCTTTAGGGTTGTATAAGATATTGTGGTTTACACAAGTTACAGTTTTACAGTCTATAGTTTATAGTTCTTACAGTTTTACACAAGTAGGGAGAAAGAATACAAAAGACATCTTTCATAATCACAGACTTCCAGTGCGCATTTGGTGCTTAGATCAGAGGCCTACTTGTCCTGTTATCAAGCTTATAATACATACTTATATTTAATCCTCTATATATACATGTTAAATGCTCAATATGCCACATCATACAAGTGCATCATAATCATAATTATAATGGTATATATATCATAATCATAATAGTACATCATACAAGTGACATAAGACAGAGAGGTAACAGGATATCAATATAAAAAGTGTCACTAGTTGTTTGTGGGACTTCAACACCCCCTCTGTCATCCTGGTCCTGAAGCACGGCCACTGTCCTGATAACGTCTGTGAGGGGGGACGGGATGGCAATTGCTGGGTCACGATGGCTGTGACTCTCAACACCTATATATATATATGTCTCATTGAAGATATATGTTGCTATAGGCCTATAGTAATCGTTTTGAGAAAAATACAGAATAATGTAGCCTATAATACAAAAAGCATGTTGAATTAATGAGTAAATGGAATGTATTTTTCATGATTACGGTGGTGGCTCTTAAAAGAGCCTTTGGGTTATGAATGTAGAAAAACACAGCCAAATTAAGTGCGTTCTCCATGGATGCTGCGGGCCAGCTGGATGTCTTTGGGCATGATGGTCACCCTCTTGGCGTGGATCGCGCACAGGTTGGTGTCCTCAAACAGGCCGACCAGCCTCACTGGCTTCCTGAAGAGCCATGACAGCAGAGCTTTGGAAGCGCATGGGTCGGTCTTTGAAGTCCTGGGCGATTTCTCTGACCAGGCGCTGGAAAGGCAACTTGCGGATCAGCAACTCGGTGGACTTCAGTGCAGCCAACAGGCTCTTGCAGCTTCGGCCTATCATGTTTATCCCGTTAGCTAAATATAATTATACGGTGACCTGATGTTGGCTATCTTGTTAAGACCCATTTATAATACTATGGTGTATTGAACATATTATCTTTGATAGGCCTACGTGTGAATCTGTTGCACCATCTATCTCTACACCCTCACAACTCTGTCGCTTTTTCGGGAGTAGCGGGGAACATAGGACCTTTTTTTGTCGCGACGTGTACGTTTGAGAACACTACCGTAATGACAGAGAATGAAGCAAGCTGACATGGTCGGCCCTCACACAACTCGGAGAGCTGTGCTCAACCATAGTATTCGACTAACAGCACCACTTGTAACGGTGGTCATTAGGTACTATCAGGCACTTTGTGCTCGGCACCTGTCCTCTGACAGCCTCAAACCGTGAACCCTCCGCTCACTATCCCCAGGCTATCAGGATGCTCAACGACAATGACACTATTGTACACACGCAGTTTAAATAAACACTCACCTTAACACCCACTTTACTCACTTTAGACACTTTAACACACTTTATATTCATTAGTAAAGAGATTTGCACTACAATTCATACCTCATTGCACCTTACCCTAAGTTTGTACCTCATCCCATTTCTGCATTGTACCTCACTGTTACTATTTACTCTGCAATATTGTATAAATGTATATATAGTACTTTATTTGACGTACCTTTGACTTTTTCTATTTTATACTTTTTATCTATTTTTATCTAGCACACTCCCAGGAGCTCATACAGAAAAAGCATCCATGATAAAGTATTCTGTATTTTACTATGACAATTAATAAACAAACTTGAACTTATATAGGAGGGTTGTTGCTCAGGGACTAGTATCTCTTGGTTAAGTTCAAGATATATTAAATATTGTTCTGTTCTGAGGATCATTACATGTATCAACCCTTTTCTCAATGTTACAGTTTTACAAATACAGATTATCAGATCATAGCTAGCTACATTTACTTGACTATAACAAAGGTTTGGCTTGTATGTGCTGCTCTCTACTGTGACCTACAGGTCTACATGTTGTCATTAAAGGGGGTACACATTTTCTTAAAGCACCAACAGATTAGAACATGGCAACAGTTGGTGCATTAGCTAATCCTATTTTTCTCACCAAAAGCATTCAAGTAGCAGAAGCCATCCCCAAGACAAATCCACACTTGGCTTGGCAGAGCGGGGGTTCAGTATTTGTAGGAAATAGACAGACTTGCTAATTGAATATTATCTTATGTGTGAGATAAGACTGCAGCTCCCCTGCTGAGATCCTCAATTAACCCAAGTCTGAGATCTTCAAAGCCAACAAACATCTCCCTCTCTCCGCTCTCTCCCGCCTACGGCTGTGACGTACGATATGAACATTTTATATTCTTTCTGAATACTTTTCATCCAAGATTGTGAGAGTAAGTAAAGTCCTAAAAAGGAGAAGAAATTATAATGAAAAAGAAAAGCATGATTGTTTTAGTTCTCCTATTTGTATTCCATTATACTATTGTTTGAGAGCACTCAGCCATACATATCATGGCAGATGGAACATAGGCTGCAGCTGTATCTGTTTGCCTCACACATAAATGTTCTTCTTAAGGTGTCAGACTATCACAGACAGCCCGCTTGAAATATGTAAATAAGGTACTAATTGACCACAGGAAAAGACGTACATAATATGGTAAAGTACGTTATGTTATAGCCATAAGTAATATATTTACGCATTGTATTGGCAATGTACAATGGGTCTCATTCCCGAACGAATTTACGACCAAAAATGTCCTTTTAGGCAGATTTCTGCCCATTTAAGACATATTAGGGCTGGTAGCCCGAGTCCCCAAATTTTCCTGAGATCAGATTTGAGTGTGGCTGAGAGCAGATTTAAGAGTGCTGAGGAGCACACTTATGATTGATTGACTAATTGAACATTTTATTAACTTGACAGACTGTGTTCTCATAGTGATTCCTTCATGTTAACGCTACAGGCCTCCTTGGAATTAATTACTTAATCATAATTAAAATAAATATGACAATATTTGTACGATAAGAAATTATGCATTTGATGTCGGAAAAATAAATAATATGGATTCATCTGATCACAGGGCAGCTGCTTAACCATATCTGAACCAGCTATTTTGGACAAATGTATAATTACTTTAATTACTCAGATATTCAAACACAATTATGCAATTATTGTGAAATTATTGAAAATAATAATTATTTAATGCCTTCTGTGGAATTTGTATTTCTTATTTGTTACACATCTGTTTTAATGATTAATTATATACATTTGAAAGAATGCAGGTCAACGTGCAATATATCCCATTGATTGGTATACAATGGGACAGACCTTTGTTTGATTGATTGATTGATTGATTGAAAACTTTATTAACAGATTGCAGAATGGGTACAGTACAGTACAGCTTAATTACATACAATTGTTAAGGGGATGCAGACCAGAGAAAGACTTTTGTCTTGTTTACATCAGGGTCCCCCATTTTCAATTCATCATAACATATATGACACACACGACATACAGATAGACAGTACTGCTACATCTATACATTTATGACATACCAGATTTGCAAATACAGTACTGTTTGTGACACAAAAAGAGTCCAGAAAAGAGAGTGTATACATTTGACGTAGAAACTGTTGGAAGAGGTTGGGTAGGTGGGCTGGGGTTGGGTGGGTGGGGGGGGGACTGTACATTGGAGGTGGTTGGGTGGGGGGGTTGGGTAGGAGGGGTGGGTGGGGGACACTGTACAAGCAAATCTGTACATTGGAATATTGACAACCATACTTGGTCATTTACTGTACATTAGAGGGGGTTGATATAGCTACCTGCATTCCTTCGAATATATCATTAATCAATTAAACTTATATTGAAATACACTATATAGCCTATACACCAACACTGAAATGACAGTGGATAAATAAATAAATAAGAACTAAAGCTAATCGCATGGAAATAGACTGCATTAATATTCCATAACAAGTTTTGTGTGCGCCAGTATGGCCTACGTGTCTAATGAACAGTATAGGCTTAATATATTCTAGTTACTTGTTTCATTAGGATTTAGTAGATACTATATATGCTCTGCCTCTGCCCTACGTACAGTATAAGTACAGACTGTATTGATTGATTGAAAAGTTTATTAACAGATTGCAGAATGGGTACAGTACAGTACAGCTCAATACATACAATTGTTAAGGGGATGCAGACCAGAGAAAGACTTTCGTCTTGTTTACATCAGGGTCCCTACCTATACTGTACGTAGGGCAGAGCATATAGTATCTACTAAATCCTAATGCAACAAGTCATTAATGGAATAATAAGCCTATACTGCGTTCATTCATTACGCCGTAGGCATTAATGGAATAATAAGCCTATATATACTGCGTTCATTCATTACGCTGTAGGCTATAGGGATGTGCATCTCCTCACTGAGGCCGATGCGATGTGCATCTCGATACGGTGCCAACGATACGATACATTAACGATACATTTGAAGCACCGGGCGATGCGATGCGATATGATTCACCCCCTGTTGAGATACGATACGATACGATTCGATACGATTTGATTCAACATAATGCGATTCGGGGCGATACGATGCGATTCAACACGATGCAAAATAATAATAATAATAATAAATAATACAATTTTATGGTATGACAGAGGATTTGGTTGTATTCCTTATGCAGCTTATATTATTATTAAAAATAAAATAATCTACTGTAAGACAATTTATATAATTAAAAACTAGGGCTGTCAGTTTATCGCGTTAATTAGATTAATTAATTACACAGCAAATTATCGCGTTATGAAAATTAACTCAAAATTAATTACAATTTTTTTTTGTATCTCATTCATTCCAGAAGATTGTAGAATACACATTTACAGATTTTTTTAATATGGTGCATTTGCATGTTCTTGGTATCTGATTCTAGGGACATCTATGAATCTCAGGGAATGTATTCCCAGTGTCAGAAATACTGTGGGCTAGATCCACAAAGAATGGATTGCACGGTGCAAGTTGCACCCTTACTTACAATTCATTATGAATTGAAAATGGGGGACCCTGATGTAAACAAGACGAAAGTCTTTCTCTGGTCTGCATCCCCTTAACAATTGTGTGTATTGAGTCATACTGTATTGTACCCATTCTGCAATCTGTTGATAACATTTGCATTCAATCAATCAATCTGCGCGGTGATTGATTGAATGAAAATGTTATTTTGAGTAAATTGTAATGAACCAAATGAGAATATCAATCAATTTTTTTTATCTTTGACTGTGAATAACACCATGCTCAAATTGACCAGACCTGAAAAATCTAAGCAAATTAATAGATGGAAGATGATTAAACAGAAGGTTTTCTAGATACAGTACTGAATTCTGCCATCCGGACACATGCCATTTGAAATATGATTATAGAAAATAGAATATCAGGCATAAAATGGTTATGCGATTAAAATGCGATTAATTAGATTAATTAATTACAAATCCTGTAATTAATTAGATTAATTTTTTTTATCGCCTGACAGCACTATTAAAAACTCTTGGGTGCCTAAGAAGACTTTTGCATAAACTGTCTTTTGACAGTTTGAGAGAGAGAGATAGAGAGAGAGAGAGAGAGAGAGAGAGAGAGAGAGAGAGCCCCTCCCCGTCTGAGCGGCCGTCGACAGTTGATGATGTCACACACTAGACTAGGTCACTAGGATGCGACCGTAGCATTATGTCAACAACACGGAGGCAGCCGGCTAGCCTGGATGGATTGCATGAAGCGATATAATTAAGAAATGAATAACCAATAAATGTGAAGTTATCTTTGAACCCCTGTTGTCAAGCGTCTTCAATATACCCCCCCCCCTCCTCACTAATGTTACTGTGTTGCAGAGTCACTTTAGTTAGACACTAGTTTAGCGTTAGCATGTTGAGCAATTCTATTCATGTCTCCTCGACTTCCACTGTTTGTTGATAACTGTGACGCGGCTCTCGCCTTATGTAGTAGCAAAGCAATAGTATCTGCTGTGTGTGTGTGTGCAGTCACAGTGCACTGCTGATAAGTGGATGAGAGGAAATTATATCAATGCATCGGTTTTTGACCGATGCAAAGACGCTACAACAAGATGCATCGCGAGTTCAGCCTGACATTTTGCCGACGCGGACTTATTCCACCGGTGCACTTGCATCGTGAACGTGTATGCCGGCGCACCGATGCAAATCGATGAATCGTCACATCACTAGTAGGCTACAGTATACTGCGCGCACGTGTGTGTGTGTGTGTGTGTGTGCGCGCGCGCTGCGGCAGGTGTACCACGAGCTGTACTATATATGATGACAATACATTAATCTAATCTCATTTCGATGGGTCGCGCAAGACTCGCAAGGCACTTCCACATCCATTTCCACACAGCTGCGTCATTACTTTGCCTTATAAGGAGCTCTGGAGGCGTTGTTTTGTATGCAAATGACCTGAACGGGAACGCGCTTTTGAGTTTAAGACATAATGCCATTTTCCAAGCAGATATCAGATCATATCACAGGTGCGACCGTTTCAGCCCCTTAAGACATATTACCAGCACGTTCGGGACTCAGAGTGAACTTGTCATTGATTCTGTCTCAGTCGGTTCCAAGATAAGTCTTCCAAGAGAACTCTTTGAAAATGTTTGGAGAATGAGACCAAATGTTTTCATATTACAAATAACATAACTAATTACATATTCAAACAATGTAAACTCTTTTTGTTTTCAGAAAATGTATGTACTTCTCTTTCTTCCAGCATGGCTGCATGTAACATACTGTAGCAACCATTTGTATCGGGGGGTAATATAATAATACTTGTAGGGGTTAATATGGTGTGTTCTTACCTTGGAAGATTGAGACGACGAAAGGAGCTAAGTCCCCGTCCCCAATACAATTGGCCTCACTATACGTGTGTAAGTATGTTTGTAACTATCCTGCTCTACTCTACCGTTAGTATGAATATAAATAGATATGACGAGGTGGGCTTCAGGGTTTAACTCTGACACAGTGGCAACCTGAAGTGTACAATTATGCTCAACCCTCAACAGCTTTAGCTGAAACATAAACCCTCCCTCCCCAAGTCTAGAAGGATAGGTGAGACGCTCCTACTCCAAGGTAAACCATTACTAAGAACACAGAGAAGTTAATTCAGTTTGTCACAACAAAATGAAATATTTATTTTCCATGAAGAGAAATATTCTCTCTCTCTCTCTCTCTCAGTCCTTCCTTCTGCTGGACATCTCTTTCCTTCAAGGACAATTATTTCAAACAAAACAATATAACAATTCACTTTCACAGCAACAACATTTCTCTTAGTTCTCCTTAATCAATACCCTAGCCCCTTTCGTGACTGCGTGTAGCCTGGGGCTGTACCGCAGTCACTCTCACGTAGACTGCAACCAGTGTCATAATAAGGTACCAAGCGTGGACGGGGGGCTCGCGGTGGGTCAAAAATATATCAGATATGAATTTCAAAGATACCCAGCGTACAATATGGGTTTAACACATCTTTACAGTGTGGTCTGGAAGCTCGGAGTTGCTAATAAACAGTTTAAAACATTGTTACTCCACGAGTGGTACTCACAGAGTGAGCTGTGTATTTCCGCCTGTAATGCCTGGACCAGGCAGCCAAATGCCTGGTGCGCATGCGCGGTGACACCAATGGCGGAAATACACGGCTCGCACTGTGAGAACCACTCGTGGAGTAACAATGTTTTAAACTGTTTATTAGCAACTCTGAGCTTCCAGACCACACTGTAAAGATGAAAAAATAATCTGTTTACATTTTTTATCTCTCTTTCTCCGATTTTTCTCTGTTTTCTCCCGGTCCCAATTTAGTCGTTGTGCCAATTCCCCCCCCCCTCCCCTACCTGGTTGTTGTGCGCATGTTCTCCTACTGGTCGATACAAGGGAACCCTGAAGTATCCGCACGCTTCCTCCGACACGTGCGGCGACAGCCAGTGGCTCTCTTCTCACCTGGCAGCGAGGGCTCTCATTGGTGAAGTGTAACACGTGGGAGGTCATGCTGCCTTCCTCAAGTCCTGCCTCTGCTGAGCAAGCGCCCAGACCTGACCTGTAGGCGTGACTGTCCACAACGCCAGTTTCCCACCCACGGCTTCCCTCCCCCTAACCCAGCCAAATGAGTTAGTATAGCGATCAGCCCAAGCCAAGGCAATGCTGACTCCGGGAGTCGAGACCGCAGCCTCTTGCATTGGTGACGAGCGCAATCTCCGCTACGCCACCTGACCGCCTTCCAAGAAAATAATCTGTTTTTTGCACGTTGACCAGAAGCAGCTCAATGAGACTCGAGGGCGTTATTAGACCCATAGCGATACTATAAACTATAGGTTTAGTTCTACAAACTACAACTATGTTTACATGGGGTTAATGGGCGGCACGGAAGTGGTCACTTCCCGGAAGGGGCGTGGCACTCAATGTGTTAATGGACACCAGCCGGTCTCCCTCAGATCCTGGTTCTGTCTGGACAGTGGCACCACGTCTTCTTCAATCCAGAACGAATGGGGGTCATCCCTATATGTTCCCCGAGATCTATGTTCCCCGGGTCCTATGTTCCCTGATTGATTGATTGATTGATTGAACATAGGACCCGGGGAACATAGACATGCTCCCAACAAATGCAAAATTCAGTCTGGGCACCACGTCTTCTTCAATTCAGTCTTTGCTGAGGTTGTCTTTCATCTTCTGTACTCGATAGGAACATCAACGAACACGACCGCAATAACGCACTCACTGGTATTTACTGCGCGTGCCGTTCGAGGCGCGAAGCTACATTTCACGCTAACACTTCACGTACTGACCACAGGTCTCGGCGTTAGCTACTGACTTTTAGCTTATTAAAAGTCCATCAAAACTCGCACAGAATATTCGTCTGCTTCTTTCTTCAACAATGTCATTCACTTTCTTGAAACTCACAGCACTGACGAAGCCTCTTTCGCTTTCAATCGAATGTTACTTTTCAGAAACGAACACCGCCATTGTCGCGGTTAGCATGATATTCTCTCAGACACAAGGGTACTTGTCGCATAAAACTCACGTTACGATAACAATGCGACCACACACGGTTATTAGACTGTCCGTTCTAATGTCCGTTACTTCTTCTTAGAAGTTGTGTTGGCTTAACGTCAACTCAAGTTTCAAGTTTCAAGTTTCTTTAATAGTTGTCATACAGAAGTACAGAATTTAGGTACAATTTACAGTAAGGTGTACGAGTTGTAGTGCAAATCCTTTATCAATAAATATAAAGTGTGGGGAGTGGGTGCTACAGTGTGTTTGTTTAAAGTGAGTGTGTGCGTGTGGATGTGTGTGCTATGTGCGTTTGATGGTTGTTGTGTGGTGTTCATTGTTCGTTGAGCAGCCTGATGGCCTGGGGATAGAAGCTTCTTCTGAGTCTTTCTGTGCTCGCCTTGAGACTCCGGTATCGCTTGCCTGACCGCAGCAGTTCAAAGAGGCAGTTGTTCGGGTGGCTGGAGTCCTTAATGATTCTCTTAGCCTTGCCCCTGCACCGCTTGTTGTAAATGTTCTGGAGGGTGGGGAGCCCCCCTCCAATTGTGCGTTCAGCTGAACGTGTCACTCTTTGTAGTCTGCTTCGGTCTTGTGCAGTGCTATTCCCAAACCAGGAGGTGATGTTGCCAGTCAGGATGCTCTCTATTGTACATGAGTAGAAGTTCTTAAGGATCTTCTGACTGACTTGGAACTTCCTTAGGCGCCTGAGGAAGTAGAGGCGTTGTCGTGCCTTCTTGACTACACTGTCAATGTGTGTGGTCCATGTCAAGTCCTCGGATATGTGGGCTCCGAGGTACTTAAAGCTGTTCACTCTCTCAACCGGTGCCCCGTCGATGCTGAGGGGGCTGTAGTCCTTGACCCCCGACCTCCTGAAGTCTACAATCATCTCCTTTGTTTAGCTGACGTTCAGGGAGAGGCTGTTTTCCTGGCACCATCCCGCCAGGACCTTGACCTCTTCCAGGTAGGCCCTCTCGTCGTTTGCAGAGATCAGGCCCACCACTACTGTGTCGTCAGCAAATTTGATGATTGTGTTGCTACTCCGCTGAGCCACTTCTAGTAGTTTCTTCTAGTAGTTTCGTGAAGAGACGGTATTCTCCGTGTCTCTCTCATGGGCAACGTCTTGTTCCAACATGCCGTCTTGTCACACCATGCCTGGACACGCCCGTCACTGTGGGACTCCACTCAGGTACTCCATTCTGATAGGCTGGTTCTGAAAACTCCCGCCCCGCTTGTGATAGGACCATGTACCTGTTCATAATGATTCCACTATGTGTAGAATTACGATGGTACTGTAGGATAACCATCTATTTGCATCCCCTACACATTGTTTTGGCAATGGAAGAGACCACGGTTGCTATATGTGAAACAACTGTTCCCATGTGTTGATATATGAGAAAAATGTCAACAAAAACATAATCATTTGGTGTCCTATTACTGGATCTTGTAAGCAAGTGACAGTAGAACAGTAATATCATGCTTTTCCAGTGTTTTACCTATACTCTACCACTGCACAGACAGTAGGCATTTTCTTTTGAAAATGGTTACCAATGGTAACAGGCAGCCATGTTGGAAGAAAGAGAACAAACATTCAGTGCAAGGCCTCTATTGTCACCTTAATTACAAATAGGCTGATTGATACGTACAAAATATACATATCGCTACATACATATCTAAGTCCTTCACATTATTTGACGTGATCATTACAGTACCCATTGTACTTTTTCTGATGAGGACGTGTTACAGCTTGCAATTTTAAGTTTAAGTTTACGTTTAAGTTTATTTGCACATACATAAAAATACAATACAAATTGAACCATTGTGCAGGAGAGTGTTACGAATGGGGGGAGAACAGAACCCAGTAAGCAGAAGGATGGAGGAGCCCCAGAGCTACAAAATGACAGAGAACGAGACGGTGGTTGCTCTTCACAAAAGGAGGTGTTCTATTTATTTAGAACTGAGAGAGAGCAAGACTAAACTACAAATAACAGAACATAAACAGTGCTGGTACTAGTGAAACAACTTGAAAATACGGAAAATAACAGTAAACAACAAAACACTACACTTACTCAGAATGACAACACAGTGCAACATGACGAGGGCAGGAACGGGGAGGAACAGGAAGTATGTCGCCACACAGAACAGAGGAAGACGACATACTTAAATACTATGCTAATTATAAGTGACAACACCTGGTGAGGCCAGTCCAAACATACAGAAACAATAAACCACAAACTAGACTAAACCAATACCAAAGGCAATATCACAAACCACAACCAGACAAGGGGAAGACCATTACACAAGGAAGGGAAAAGGCCAGCACAACAAACATGAAGCAATCAAATCAACAATAACAAAGAAACACAAAATGGTGGCTTGTCTCATCTGATGGTGACCACTAGGAGGTAGGAGACCAGGTAGGAGACCACTGTCAGGAGGTATGAGACCAATGTTAGGAGGGAGGAAATGTTCACTGTTCCTTTCATAACTGGCCCAGCCAGGGCCGGCCCTAGGAACGTTACAGTACCTCCCCTCGAACGGGGGGCTTCTAGACCCCCAAGAATATCGTCCATCCACGGGCGAAGCAGGAGGCTGGGACCCCGGAAAAACCCCACGGCGAGGACCCGGAGAACTGGGGCCGGAAAGTCGAGGAAAAAATCCAGGAGGGGCATAGCAGCCAGGAGGGGCGAAAACGGGCGCAGATGCCCGGAGAGGGGGGGGGGGGGGGGGGGAACAGGGAACTGGAGAGGGAAGCCAGAGCTGGGAGCAGCGGCCCGACGAGGGGGGGTGGGGACGGGCACCAAAACCCGGGGAGGAGGGCTAGACCTGGGAACAGCGGCCCGACGAGGGGGGGTGGGGATGGGCACCAAAACCCGGGGAGGGAGGCTGGGCCTTGGAGCAGGATCCCGGACGGGAGCCCCTCCAACGGCCGGACCAGGGACCGGTCCAGGAGAGCCGGAACGGAGGTGCGGCGGCGGCGACCCCCGGAGCAGGACCCACCGTAGACCACGCCGAAGACCACGCCGAAGACCACGGCGAGGACCAGGACGCCGGTCACGGCGTGGGGGTGGACCAGACGGGGAGCCAGGACCAGTCAAGGAGCCGGGACCCAGCGTTGCAGCCGGACCATTCGTAGAGACTGGGCTGGGCGTGGAGACCGGTCCGGTCTCGGCGGCGAGGCATGGCGTAGAGGCTGGGCTGGGCATGGAAGCCGGAGGGGGAGTGATGACAGCCGGGGCTACACCGAGCGGAACCAGGCTGGCAGCGACGGCCGGGTCAGCTGTGGAGGCCTCGTCTGCTGCACTAGCCACGCTAGCCCTCCGAGTCTTGCCAGCTCTCGGAGGTCTGCGAGCTGCGGGGGCTGGGCTAACCGCGGGTCCTGGATTGGCTGTAGGGGAAATGTTAGCTGGGGAGATCCGGTTAGCCCTAGGAGCTAGGCTAACAGTGAGGTTAATGGCAATAGGGAAGACCTCGCTAGCTGTAGGTACAATGCTAGCTAGGGAGGCCGGGTCAGCTGCAGAGCCACGAACAAGAGACAGATCAGAGGGTGAAGGGAAATTATACCTCTCCATGAGGACTGCGACCTTGTTGGCCAAGACCCCCATCTCTGCCTCCTGATCCGGATCCTGGTCTGCTACGGACCGGATCGTCTTAAGTAAAAAACCAATTTAGCTGGGGCATAGGTGGACAGATCCCCCTCCATTAACTTGAGGATAACTCATTGTCCCCTTTACTCTTTCTGCTGGGTTCAGTATTGGTGGCGACATTCTGTTACGAATGGGGGGAGAACAGAACCCAGTAAGCAGAAGGATGGAGGAGCCCCAGAACTACAAAATGACAGAACGAGACGGTGGTTGCTCTTCACAAAAGGAGGTGTTCTATTTATTTAGAACTGAGAGAGAGCAAGACTAAACTACAAATAACAACAGAACATAAACGGTGCAGCAGTGCTGGTACTAGTGAAACAAAACTTGAAAATACGGAAAATAACAGTAAACAACAAAACACTACACTTACTCAGAATGACAACACAGTGCAACATGACGAGGGCAGGAACGGGGAGGAACAGGAAGTATGTCGCCACACAGAACAGAGGAAGATGACATACTTAAATACTATGCTAATTATAAGTGACAACACCTGGTGAGGCCAGTCCAAACATACAGAAACAATAAACCACAAACTAGACTAAACCAATACACAACAATAACAAAGGCAATATCACAAACCACAACCAGACAAGGGGAAGACCATTACACAAGGAAGGGAAAAGGCCAGCACAACAAACATGAAGCAATCAAATCAACAATAACAAAGAAACACAAAATGGTGGCTTGTCTCATCTGGCCCATCTGATGGTGACCACTAGGAGGTAGGAGACCAGGTAGGAGGGAGGAAATGTTCACTGTTCCTTTCATAACCGGCCCAGCCAGGGCCGGCCCTAGGAACGTTACAGGAGAGGTTAGAAGCCCAAAATGGCTTATGAAGATACCTCCCTTTAATATCAATATTCAAGTTCAAGTTCAAGTTCAAGTTCTTTAATAGTTGTCATACAGAAGTACAGAATACTTTCATACAAAATGCTTCTTACTGTTACGCTCCAGAGACTGTGCTAGACAAGATAGTATCAAATAACATAATAACATAATATAGCATGAAATACAGGAAAAATAAGAACAAGGATCATGCAATCGTCAAGGCTTCAAATCCAGAAGCAAGGAAAAGACACACTACAATTTGCATGGACTTTTGTTTGCAAGATAAGATGCATTACAATGAATTGAAGTGTTATAAACATTTGCAAATTAAAGTCCTTTTAAGATGTTTTTTTAAATAATGATAATGTAGATGTTGGCTGTAGTGATGGAAGTAGACTGTTCCAAGGAGATGGTCCTCTGTATCTTAATGTGTATTGAAGCCCTTAGAGTGTTTTCTGTTTGTATGTGACTCGCTGCTTTGTGTGGCCTAATCTCGAGGACCATCTCCCTAATAACTGTTGCTATTTATAGAGATAGAGAACACCTCTCGATAAAACATCCAAAGGTCCTTCTTTTAATCCACTTATAAGATAAAATATTTTATATTCCTCTATTGATCCCCTTGGGGAAATTCAGGCATCATAGCAGCATGGGGAGGGGGGAGGGGAGGTACAGGTAGTAGAAGACATACAGGTACAGGTCACAGAATTATAGTACAGTGGATAAGTAAAAAATAAAAAAATATAATAAAAAGGCACTGTAAAAAATATACAATATAATTAACTCTGGACATGCGCATATGGGACCCACTATGTCCCAGTTTCTATATCACAAGCCCATTGGCTGGCATTCAATATGATTATGCAACACAGACAAGGTCCCATTGCACAGGACCCAATCTACATTCCATACATTGTTTATGTGCATAACTGTCAAGAGTGTTTCTGTCTCCCAGGACCCCGTGGATAATGAGTTGTGCTTTCTCTGTGACACACAAGGACACAACCTACATGCCCTGCTAGCTTACAGGGTAACTTGGGAGTCAAACAGTTGACTGGTGCTTGGGGGGCCTTCAGAAGGGGTATCTTGACACGTGCACACACAAATTTTATTTGCACGCACGGATGTGCACACGCGCATTCCTGAACACACATATGCATACACGCACATACACACACATGCACACGCGCAGTCGCACACCTATACATTCTTGCCCACACTCTTGTTCACTCACACACCCTGACCTTCTCGGCCTCACCGTTCACATTATTCACAACGGCGAGCTCATTAAAAACTTTCAAGGATGCCTTTTGCAGCATCATCTTGACACAGCAGCTGGTTCTCTGAATAAATTAGCATGGCAATGTGGACTTCGCTACAGCTGATATGAGCCGCACGGCTGCGGAAGGGTCAATCACCGGCTAAATAGCAAACAAAACTGTCTGAAGCCGGGAGATGAATGGTAATATAGAGACTCCAGAGACAGTGTTGGCTCGGCTAGTGTTTCTCTCAGAAAAGGTGCCATCATGCTTGTATTCCACGCTTGATCGGCTTGCTAAATTGCAACCGTGATCCGTCTAATGAAGAAAGGAGCTTGTGGCTGTTGTAAGTCAGCGCACTCTTCTCTCTCAACTTCCCTCTCTCTCTTTCTGTGTGTGTGTTTCTCTCTACTATACTATGTTCTGGGATGTCTGACAGGAAAAATAATTGAGAGGTATTAAGCCTTGTGTTGTGTGGGTTTAAGTACAGTACAGAGAATTAGGCGTGGGGGGGGGGGGGGGGGGGGGGGGGGGGGGGTCACGCGAAAGACAGGTGTACAGTATCTCTGAAATCGTGTCACACACATCAACAGACAGGCTTTAATCGCCAGACTACCACCCTCTGCTGTTCCCCCATCTCTCTCTTCTGCTGTTCCCCCATCTCTCTCCTCTGTCAGACCGGGCTCCTCTTAACTTTGACACCCTGCTGTACGTTGGGTCGTCATGCTTTACGGAATGTGTCATGAGATATTCTTTATGGCAGATGTTTAGTGTCAGAAAGTTAATCATGTTTATTTAATGAGCAGCCTTCGCCGTCACCATAAGACCTTGTTTTAACCAGTAAATGGATGAATGCTTTGATAACTCCTGGTTCAATGTAGAACCAGACTGTGTCTTTTATCCAGATGGATCCTGGGGGGTTGAGTTCAAGTCAAGTGTCAAGTGTCCCCAGTAAATCAAGTCTTATTCAAGACCTGAAGTAGGTAATAGAGTGTACTGTACATGTCATATTAAGTTAAGTTAAGTTGAACCTTTATTAATCCATTCCTCTGCATTTGACCCATCCCAACTATTTAGGTGCAGTGGGCAGCCACACCTAGTGCAGCGCCCGGGGACCAATTCCAGTTGTAATGCCAGTACCTTGGTCAAGGACAATGGCATGAAGCCTAGCATGCATGTATTTTGGTAACAGGAATCCAGAGCACCGAAAGGAAACCCACGCGAACACAGGGAGAACAGTGACTCGGGAGGAAGAGCAGTCGTCTGGTAAGAAGCTAAAGGCCTCTCCTCTGTCCTGATTCTCCTAGACCTATCTGCAGCCTTCGACACAGTCAACCATCAGATCCGCCTCGCGTCCCTCACAGGAATGGGAGTGGCTGGCTCTGCACTGACATGGCTGACATCATACCTCAATGACCGCTCCTACCAAGACGTCATGGAGAGGGACCCTATCTGCGGACGGGTGTCCCCCAGGGCTCGGTCCTTGGACCCCTTCTCTTCTCCCTCTACACTAAATCTCTGGGTAACATTATCATGTCTCATGCCTTCTCGTATCATTGCTATGCCGATGATACTCAACTCTTCCTCTCCTTCCCTCCCTCAGATATCACGTCTCTGAGCGGATCTCGGCCTGTCTGTCTGACATCACTGCCTGGATGACGTCCAACCACCTCAAACTGAACCTAAGCAAAACAGAATTGCTTCACCTGCCGGCCAAATCCTCCCCCCTGACTGACCGTTCCATCACAGTCGAGAATTCAACTGTGACCGGAGAAGTGACGAAGTGACCCTGTGATCCCGACCGCCAAAAACCTTGGTGTTGTCCTTGACGACCAGTTGAACTTCTCCGCTCACATCGAAGCGACAACCAGAACCTGCAGATTCCTCCTGAGCAACGTCAGAAGGATCCGCTCCTTCCTGACAAAAGACGACACCCAACTCCTCGTCATCTCCCGCCTCGACTACTGCAACTCACTGCTTGCTGGCCTCCCGGCCACTGCCACCAAGAAGCCTCTTCAACTCATTCAGAACGCAGCGGCCTGCCTGATCTCAAACCTACCGAAGTCAGCCATGTCCCCCCACTTCTCAGGGACCTGCACTGGCTCCCCATGGCCGCACGAATCCGCTTCAAGGCCCTCGACCTGGCATATCGTGCGGCGAAGGGAACAGCTCCCGCCTACCTCCGGTCAATGGTCTCTAACTACACACCCTCAAGAAGACCCTACGCTCTGCATCTTCTGGCGGCCTCAGACCTACTCCTATCCGAGCTCTGGGAGGGTCATCAAAGAGAAGTCGCCTATTCTCGGTCCTTGCCCCACAATGGTGGAACGAACTTCCCACCAGTTAGGACAGCCGAAACCTGTCCAATCGTTCGCCGTCAACTAAAGACGCACTTCTTCAATCATTATCTGAAATGAAAAAACTCTAACCCTAACTAACCTTACTGTCATGCACTTGTCCTAATATACTAACCTACACTATAGCACTCAACACTTTGATGAACATTGTTACTCAGCTGATTGAGTTGTACCCTTCCTGCTGTCTTGTTGTACACAACTTGTAAGTCGCTTTGGATAAAAGTGTCAGCTAAATGACTAAATGTAAATGTAAATGTAATCCAGAGGTTCCCAGCTCGATTCATGCTCCTCCCGGGCAGCGTGTGGAAGTGTGAGGAACAAATTGTAAAACGCTTTGGATAAAAGCGCTATATAAATGCAGTCCATTTACTATGCTAACCACTCTGCCACTGTTTCGCCATAATTGAAGAATTCTTTAGAATTGAGGAATTTTAAAACGATCAAGTGCATTATGGGATGCAAGCAGTCAGTTTTTCTATTGTATATCAAAATGAGAAGAATGCATGGTGTTTGCATCTTTAGAAAATTCTTAGGCAAGGAAACACCAAGTCGAGTCAACATCCCATAATGGCTGTGACAATACGAGTCCAAGTCAAAATAGGCAACGAGATGGAGACGAGCCCAAGGCAGTAGAAAAGTGGCTTCCACTCTGGACTCGAGAATGACATGGGACTCGAGTAGCCGACTACAGCCCTGCAGTCTTAGCTCTTCCAGTGAAAAGCAACGGTGCATTGGACACAATGTGAATCTAGGCTCCTCAAGGTATCCAGTCAGGCTCAGACGTAATTATCGATCACCACGGCAACCGGAAAGGCAGCAGTCACCAATGACCTGGAAGGGCAGCGGCGGGGGTCAGATTGCTTTTGTGGCTGATTGTCCAGCTGAGGATCCAGAGGGGGCAGGGAGATTAGAAAGCTGCTCAAACCAATATTGAGATTTAGACCTCAATACTCTGTCTGTCTGTCTGTCTGTCTGTCTGTCTGTCTGTCTGTCTGTCTGTCTGTCTGTCTGTCTGTCTGTCTGTCTGTCTGTCTGTCTGTCTGTCTGTCTGTCTGTCTGTCTGTCTGTCTGTCTGTCTGTCTGTCTGTCTCTCTCTCTCTCTCTCTCTCTCTCTCTCTCTCTCTCTCTCTCTCTCTCTCTCTCTCTCTCTCTCTCTCTCTCTCTCTCTCTCTCTCTCTCTCTCTCTCTCTCTCTCTCTCTCTCTCTCTCTCTCTCTCTCTCTCTCTCTCTCTCTCTCTCTCTCTCTCTCTCTCTCTCTCTCTCTCTCTCTCTCTCTCTCTCTCTCTCTCTCTCTCTCTCTCTCCCCCACCAACCTGGTATTGCTGTGAAAACATATCAGGTTTCATACCAATAGGACTCGGTTATCTTAGAAAAGTGTAAAAATAAACACCTATAGATTTCCTGAAAACACAATACTTCCATTCGTGTAGTAAAATCCCCCCCCTCACTCTCTCTTACCCACACACACACACGCACGCACGCACGCATGCACGCATGCACGCACGCACGCACACACACACACACACACACACACACACACACAATTTTAATACTTTATTTCAGGGGTCAGCAACCTTTTTGACATGGAGTGCCTGTTTGAAATATAGTTGTAACTAGTGTGCCTCAACAATATTCCATGCATCGTAATTTTTTTTCTCATAATCAGGTATTTTTAATGATAATTTTTACATTATTACATCATTGTAACTGAGGGGTTACAAAACCCTGACTGTATTAAAGATTGTGATAGATTAAACCACTGCTAGGTATGTACTTTAATTACTGGCCAGACAGTACATCGAATATATGGTGGACACTCATAATAACACGGCATTGACAAAGAAATAGTATTTGAGGGTATTTTATTGTTATGCAACAATAGGTTACAGAATGAGAATTAGGGTCACGCTTGTATGGCGAAGAATATGCATAAAGTCAGTCAGTAGCATAAGTCACTGGGAATAGAATGATTCCTACGATGGGTACTAGGCTAACTCCGCCTGGAGTATAATAGCAATTATAGAGGGCAACGCTGGTACCGCCTGGAGACCAGGGGCGTTTTTAGGGTTAGAAAACATTGGGGGCTTCAGCCCATTTTTTTTTTTAAGCACAGAAATACGCAATTTTAGAGTAATTAGAGATGAATACTGAAGAACTAGAATCATTAGAGGTTCTCAAAGTGAGGTCCATGTCCATGAGAGGGATCTGGGCAGTCCCCATAGAAAATTCAAAGTTAACAGGACCAAATCATCAGTTTCTTATTTATTTATTTAACCTTTATTTAGCCAGATAAAACATTGATCTGGTCCAAGAGGCCCCAACAGGAGTACACATATACATATATACACATATATATATACATATACTGTACATACATACACACATATACACCAATAACAAAATAAAAACAGTTAAGAATCATACACATAAGCAAATAAACAAACAAACAAACATATGCACAGCCTATGTACAAAAGAAATAAACAGTTAATCTCTAGTCTTTACAGTTTTCTTCAATTGCATAAACACTCAAATCAAAAGTATTACACAATTATCAAAACATTACACTCAAGGAGCAAAACATAGGCCCAGATTTGCACCTCTATAAGCACAATGTCAGCCTCACACTTTTTGCAAAACAATACACAGAGCAAAAAAGTATCTTGCCAGATCCAGCTAGGCAAAGAGATAATGTCTAGTATTTTCTGTACTCTATTTAAATTTTTTCAAAATTGTTTTTGTTTTACTGTAATTTTAACCTGTAGGCCTACTGGATACAGTATTTTATGTTTGTCTGATATTTGCTGAGCTTACAGTGTTATGCACATAGTAGCATGAAAACTGGGACATGTTTTGTTGTGATTCTCCATGTTGAAATGTTGACTGATTTGGTTATATGGCGAGAAAATTTATATTTTCATCAGTCTGCATCATTGATTTGGGTATATGGAGAGAAAATGTTTTTTTTCCAGCAGTCTGCATCATTGATTTGGGTATATGTAGATAAATAAATAATATTTTCATCAGTCTACAGCATTGGTCTTGTGTAGTGTTTGGTGAATTTATTGTATATTTGCACATTCTCTGCGTACTTCACTTACAGTACTCTAATCACTGAGAAGTAGAATAGCTAAATGTGTTTTAGGTTAAGCACAGCAGTGTGAGTAACTGGTTCAAACAGAATTAAGTCATATAAAACGTGTGTTTCATATAGTAACAAAATGTAGTTTTTTTAAATTAGTGTATGGTTTTGACAAGTGTTTAATTTAGCAAAGGATCTGAGGTGTTCTGATAATTGTGTGTGTGGTTGTGCTAATTGTGTGTTTTGAAACACCGGGCCCCGTTTTAAAAATCATGCTTAAGCAATCGAAAAAAAAAGTCTCATAAAAAAGATATTAGATTTTTGGGTATTTTCCTGCCTTTGGTCCGCTTTGCATTCACATCTCAAATGCAGGGTTCACTTGCAAGAGTGAATGAGCTTTCACACCACCCCAAACCAACCGGACTATCCGAGGAAATGAACCAGGGTTCGATTAAAGCTTATTATAGTTTATCACAGTATCATGAGCATGTCTTTGTCAGTGGACACTGGACATGGGTATGGAGGCTCCAGGTGCTGCTGCGTTAAAGTGCACATCTTCAATACCTATCTGTACTATTTAAAAGCACAGTGCAGGACACACTCAAAGGTTATCGCACCTCAGAGATGGCAGTGGACATGTATGACAGGACAAAGGCCATATGTAATGGCATCTTGTGGCACAAGCTCAGACCTCAGCTCAGGAGATCAGCTGAGACAGAGACTGTTCTATCCAGAGCTTGAGAGCAGGTTCTCATGAGTTGGATAACAACTTATGAGAGGCATACAGGCATGTTATCCAGCCTCAGACCAGTTTCTCTCAGTGGAATTGCTGCAACCCCTCGCCACACATTACAATATCCAACTATTACCAGAGGAGATCACAGTTGCAAAGTGTTTCCTGGTCAGGACAGGCAGAGATGCAGTCCCTACTATCCAAAGTGTCTTTTCCCTCCTGGATGATGATGATAATAATAATAATAATAATAATAATAATAATAATAATAATAATAATAATAATAATAATAATAATAATAATAATAATAATAATAATAATAATAATAATAATAATAATAATGCATTTGATTTATAAGGCGCCTTTCAGGACACTAAAAAAAAGTCCACAAATCGGTGAATGAAAAATTATAGGATCAAATGAAAACTACTTACTAAAAATGTTTAAAAGTACTAAAAACCAAAAAATACCAAACACTAACAAACATTCAGCAAAGACAATGGGGATGCTGACATAAAAAAAAAAAAAAAAAGTAAAAAAATAAAAAAAAAAAAAATAAAATGTAAACATTTTATTTTTTATTTTTTTTTAGATCCGGGGCTAGGAGAAAAACATCCGGGGCTAAAGCCCCGGAAGCCCAGGGCTAACGACGCCACTGCTGGAGACACTGGCTTCCTCCCAGAGTTGTAAGGTCTGGAGGATAGAGGAATGTTCGGATACTCAGTCTGATCAATTGAGAAGAAGGGGATTCACGTACAGAAGCCAGTCCTTGTAAATCCAACGATCAGCAACAAAGGCAATAACTGTAATCCAATGCTCGATAGCAAACGATGATAGCCAGCTAGCCTCAGTCCATGAGGCCAGCCCGAATGTAAATCCTCACGAGGTTAAATCCCAAACGACAGTGGAGATTAACGATACTCTTCTCCGGGTAACACGTTCCACAATCAATATAATCCAACCAGTAATGGTTCTGCAATCGCCGCCGCTGGTTTTCCTGTGCACATGTCCAGCAGGTTCTCCGACTAGGCCTCCTCGTGTGCTGGTACTAAGGTATTTAGTCCACGCGCACTGGCTAAGGTCCACTAGCTAACACGAACAAACCGCTGGGTAATGCTACACACGAACGAACGGTGGTTGGCACGATATACAATAAATGAACGACTATTTACTTCACATTAAACTAAGTCGAACTTGACGTTACTGCATTAATCTGACACTTTACTATTCAATTCGCACGTGGTTCTCAACGTTCTATTAGACGCACTGCTGCTCACTTCACTACACGTTGACTCGGGATGAACTTGATGAACATCTGGTTGAACAACTACTGTTCGCACCTGCCGCAGCATATATACTTAAGTGATTATCTAGTCCCAAACCTCAGTTCTCGTCTCGAATCAATACGCTGTCTCCGGGCATGTTGCGACATGCCTGGGCTCGTCTTTGAACCTGACTTTGGGGGCTTGCGGTCTGGCGCCTAAGGGCGTTATCCAATAAGGAGAGCGAATATTACTATGATTCGAACGCAGGCTTAAAGGGATATACCGTGTATATATAAATAATATACAATGTATATAAAACAATAAATGTAGATTATCAGCTTTAATCTGGCCCTTCACAACAGCCGCCTCCTAATTAGTTCGCACCTAATTAGTTAAGGGAGACAGATTAATAGTCCAGTCAACTGCTCAATATCTGTTGTGAGGAGTAGGGCAATCTACAAAGTCAGTGGGTCATGATCGTCATCAGGGGAGTCAGGTATCTCCGGCAACTCTATCAGCCTCGCCACGGGTCGGGTGTAAGTCCGCCCTTGGACAATAACTTCTGCCGCTCTGACCTTCCCGTCGGCACCAGTGATCACTTTGCTTACGCGGCCGGCCGGCCACATAGCTCGGGGTAGTGACTGGTCCATGATCATAACGACTGTGTCCACCTTCAGGTTGTCCCTGTCCTTGACCCGCTTCTGACGGGCTGGAAGGGATGGTAGGAAGCTTAGGAGGAAGCAGGCCCGAGACTGGTCGATCTGTGCTTGGCTGTGTCTCCACATCCTCCGTCTGTTCCTCTTGTTCGGTCTGTACCCCGTCTGAGGAGGGGCCGGGTCCGGCCGCCCCATCAAGAGGTAGTCTGGGGTGCTGGTTTCGAGGTCGGCTACGTCGCTTGGCGCGCAGCTGAGGGGGGTGGAGTTCGGAACTCCCTTTTCTTGAGCCCACGGTTCTCTCACAGGCTTCTCGTCTAATGTCAATAGCCTCTCAACGGGCTGTACGGGAGAGTGGCCTGTGTCGCTCACCTTTGTGTACAGGCAGCATGTAGACGTGGGTTGGTTGGCAAGTCCGTAGAGGGGGCCCTGGAGCGTCCACCCCAGTCGGGTCTGAACCGCGACTGGGCATCCTTTGGGTCCGATGTGGGCCGCCTCAATTGGGACAATGAGGTCCGCATGGTCGGAGCCTATGAGCAGGGTCGGTGTGGCGCCGTCGATGAGCGGTATAGGTAGTCTGCGTAGGTGCGCGTACTTCGCCATCAGCTGTGGGATGGGGTAGTTGTAGCTTGACAGACCTATGTCATGGCCTGTAAATGCCTTAGTGATGCTGTACCGCTTCTCAGGAGCACTCTGACCACTTTGATGAGCACTCGGGGGCTCCCGTTATACTTGGGGTCTATGTGGAACACTCCTGTTGGTCGGTTGCCTTGTCGGGCTAGTCTTCGCTTTTGGGCCCCGCACAGTGATGCGCGGTGAGCGGCGCCCGCTGTGTACGCCTCACGCCACTGATTAATTTCGGCAGGGTTCAGTGTCTTGTATTCGTCGCACTGTGCCAGCCAGTGTCTGCCGTCGCAGTAAGTACATGCGATCTGCCATTCCTCTTTGGCGAGGGAGTTGTAACTCGTCGGTGGTGGCGCCGACTCGCGGTAGTACGGGTGGCACCGTGAGTCCCCGTGTCTGCTGGAACAGTCAGGACACCAGGGGGTGGTTTCAGGACTGGTTTGTGGTGACATCGCCTCGGCCTGGTACATCACCGTGACAGGCCTACTTTGGTTTCCTGGCGGACGCCTGTTGCTCTCATGCAGGACGTCTAGATGGGCGCCGTCACACTTGCCGCATCTTTTCTTCAGGCGGCACTCGGCTGCCATGTGGCCGCGCGCGCAGCGGAAGCAGCTGCGTTTGTCCTTAAGCCACTGACCTATTTCGGCTGTGGTTAAGTCTTTGAAGGCGTCGCACTGTGACAGCTGGTGTTCACTGTCACAGTACTGACAGACAGCCATCCACTTCTCCTTGTGGGGGTTGTGGCTCGTCTGCCGTGACACAGCCTCGGCTTGGTGCATCACGGTCACAGACCGGCGGTTGTCGTTGAACCTTCTCGGTCCATCTTTCGGGTCAGAGCCACTCCACACGAATGTGTCTAATCGTAGACTGCTGACCTCCCTGGCGAGGAAATCAGCCAGGTCTAGGAGGGATGGTTCTGGGCCGTTGGGGTCACGGTTGTCTCTCTGCCGCCGAAAACGCTCTTGACGGGCGGGAGGGAGCTTCTCCAGTATCCGCTCCACGTTGGAATTTGCATACAGTTCATATCTCCCCTTCTCCTTTTGTGACCCCAGCATCCCCACAAGGGATTGCACCTTGATAGAGAGGTCATCGAGTGCTCTATTGTCTTTGGCTGGGGGGAGGCGGTCGATATCTCGTATTTCTTGGATCACGTAATCCCATATGTGTCCATAGCGCGCGTCGAGGGCCACCAGAGCATCTGAGTAAAGGGTTCTTGAGTTCGAATATGCCAGCGCTATGTTATGCGCTCTGGGCACTTTAAGATGCTTGAGGAGGATGGCATATTTATAAGACTCGTCGTGTACATCGGACATTATAGTCTCTAAACACATGCGTAGTTCTGTGTACTGTGCTCTGTCCTCACGCGTAAAGTCTGGGAACGTCGGTGTTCCAAGGTAAGATGCCATGGATGGCTGGGACACCGATGAGCGTAGGGGGAGAGGCCTCCTGGGCGAGTCTCCCCGTATGGGTGGTCGTGGGTTAGTGCTGGGTGGGTACCAGAGGCCGGGCCCCCAGGTGCTGCTCCTCGGTGCTGACTGTGTATTAAACTCACCCATGGGTTGGGTCGGGGGTTTGTAACGCAGTGGCTCGGGGCTGAGGTCGGGGCTGTGCTGGGCCTCCTGGTCCATAATAGGTTCGTGCTGGTGGGCTTGATGTCCTCCCTCGTCCTCCGCTAGGTCCTGGAGTCTCCTAGTTAGTTTCTCGGCGACGTAGGCGGGATCTTCCCGTTGGCTGAGTCCCGTATAGACCGGTCGGGGAGGGGGCTCAGCGACGTAGACAGGTTCTTCCTGTCGGCTGGGTCCCGTATAGACTGGTCGGGGAGGGGGCTCGGCGACGTAAGCAGGTTCTTCCTGTTGGCTGGGTCCCGTGTAGATTTGTCGGCGAGGGGAAGGTGCCCTCGACCCGTGTCGTGATGATCTCCGGGAGCTCCATGTGGAGGGGGGGGGGGTCGCCCTCGCGATCAATTGTTCTATCATCTGCGCCTGCAGACGGTCGCGCTCCGCTTCGCGCTGTGCATTGGCGTGTTCTCGCTGGATGTTCTCTTCAGTCTGGAGGCGCCTCTCCTCCAGTCTGATGCGTTCTCTTTCGTTCTGTTGTTGCGCTTGGAGGCACTCTCGTTCCGCTGCAGCCTGTTCGCCTGCACTCTGTTGTTGCGCTTGGAGGCGCTCTCATTCCGCTGCAGAGTGTTCGCGCTCACTAAGGGCTTGTGCTTGGAGTTGCGCGTGGAGGCGCTCTCGTTCCGCTGCAGAGTGTTCGCGCTCACTAAGCGTCTGTGCTTGAAGACGGTCGCGCTCACCCTGGATACGGTCTCTTTCGGTTGAAGCTGTCAGCGTGGCGATTAAGGCTTGCGCCAGTCTCTGGTCAGCCTCGCTGGGGGATGACACTGATGGAGGTGATCGGGCACTGACAGGGCTTGGTGGAGACCTGTTCTCTTGGCGCGCTCCGAGGTCTATCTCTTGAGCGCGGTACTCTTCTCTTGGTTGCGCGCAGAGGTCTGTCTCGGGTGCGCGCTCTTGGGTTGGTTGTGCTCCGGGGTCTATCCCGGTGGCGCTTTCTTTATCCTGGGGCGCTCCGGGGTCTATCCCGGTGGCGCTGTCTTGAGGTATAGTCATAGTCAAGCCTTACCTGCCCTCTGTCGTCATGGGGAACGTGCGATCGCTGGCCAACAAGACCGACGAGCTCTCAGCCCTGATGATCAACCAGCGTGAGTACAAGGAGGCAAGCCTACTGTGCTTCACCGAATCCTGGCTGAACGAGAACATCCCGGACAGTGCAATCGAACAGGAGGGCTTCACGGTGGTGCGCGCCGACCGGAGTAAACAGAGCGGCAAGCGGAGAGGCGGAGGGCTTGTTGTCTTTGTTAACTCCAAATGGTGCCACCCGGGGCACATCACCATTAAGGAACGTATCTGTTCCCCCGACATTGAACTATTGGCACTGGGTCTGCGGCCATACTATTTACCGCGAGAAATAACACACGTCCTGGCTCTAACTGTTTACATCCCACCCAGCGCGGCGGCGGCGCAGGCGAGTGGCGTCATACACTCCACCGTTGCGGCACATACACGCCTCTCATTAAGAGACAGCCTCCGACCACCATGTCTGTCCCACAGTGGTCTGATGACGTCGAGGAGGAGCTACAGGAGTGTTTCAGGTCGACAGACTGGGATATGTTTGAGAGGGCCCATGGTGATGACATTGATGGACTATCCCACTGCATCACAGACTACATCAGGTTCTGTGAGGAGAGCATCGTACCCACAAAGAAGGTACGCTGCTTTTCAAACAATAAACCCTGGATTAGCAAGGACATTAAACACCTGCTAAACAGGAAAAAGAGGGCCTTCATGGCAGGGGACACTGAGCAGGCCAGGGCTATCCAAAGGGAGCTCAAAAAATAGCTAAGGGCAGCCAAGGTCAGCTACAAGGACAGGCTGGAGGGCAGACTACAGGCCAACAACACCAGGGAGGTGTGGGCGGGGGTCATGAAGATCACTGGTTTCAAACAGCAGGGCACAGCTGTGGAGGGCCCGCCAGAGCGTGCAAACGAGTTCAACTCGCTTTTCAACCGCTTTGACCAGAGTGGCCTCCCCACACCCCTCCCCCCACCCATCGACACCAGCACCAGATCACACCTACAAAGCAGCCCCCCCACCCCCCACCCACCCACACCCATCAGCAACGGCACCCCACCCCCAACACCAGCAGACTGCCCACCACCCCCAACCCTGACGATCACAACCAGTCAGGTCAGTAGGCAGCTCTCCAGAATTAATGTAAACAAGGCCAGAGGACCGGACAACACCAATCCCAGGGTGCTCAAGGTATGTGCAGAGCAGCTGGCAGCACCGCTCCAGCATCTTTTCAACCTCTCCCTGAGGCTGGAGAGGGTGCCCCAGCTCTGGAAGACCTCCTGCATTGTCCCGGTGCCCAAGAAGGGACGTCCCAGCACCCCCAACGACTACAGGCCAGTCGCTCTGACGTCACACGTCATGAAGACGTTTGAGAGACTGGTCCTGCAACACCTCAAGCCCCTGGTGCGTGACTCCCTCGACCCCCTGCAGTTTGCATACCAGGCAAACATCGGGGTGGAGGATGCCATCATCTACATGCTCCACAGAGCGTACACGCACCTGGAGAAGCCGCGCAGCTCAGTGAGGATTATGTTCTTTGATTTCTCCAGTGCCTTAAACACCATCCAGCCGTCACTGCTAGCGGAGAAGCTCTCTGCGATGCAGCTGGAGCACGGCTTGGTGGCCTGGATCAAGGACTACCTCACTGAGAGGCCACAGTACGTCAGACTAAAGGACAGTCAGTCTGACGTACTGGTGAGCAACACCGGCGCCCCCCAGGGAACTGTGCTGTCACCCTTCCTCTTCACCCTCTACACCTCAGACTTCTGCCGCAACTCCAGCGGGTGCCACCTGCAGAAGTTCTCAGACGACTCCTCCATCGTAAGCTACATCACCGACGATGATGAGGAGGAGTACAGAGCCCTGGTGGAGAGCTTCGTGGGGTGGAGCGACAGCAACCACCTCCAACTCAACACCAGTAAGACCAAGGAGCTGGTGGTGGACTTCCGGAGGGGCAAGAAGAGGCCCCCCCCGATTCCCATCTCCATCCGAGGGGTGGATGTGGAGATGGTGGACTCATACAAGTTCCTTGGGGTACACCTGAACAATAAACTGGACTGGTCGGACAACACAGAGGCCCTCTACAGGAAGGGACAGAGCAGGCTGTTCTTCCTGAGGAGACTCAGGTCCTTCAATGTGTGCAACAAACTGCTGCAGTCTTTTTACCAGTCTGTTGTGGCCAGCATCCTCTTCTATGCTGTGGCATGCTGGGGAGGCTACATCAACTCAAGGGACACCAACAAGCTCAACAAGCTGGTGAGGAAGGCTAGCTCCGTGGTGGGAGTCGAGCTACCTAGACTTGAGGTGATGGTAGAGAGGGGGATGATAAGGAAGCTGGATGCCATCATGGAGAACCCCTACCACCCCCTCTACGACAAGCTAGTCAAGATGAGAAGCTCGTTCAGCCACAGACTCATTCCCCCCCGACACTCAACTAACCGCCTCGGACAGTCCTTCATACCAGCGGCCATCAGGCTCCACAACAGTGGGCAGCGACTAGCAGCCTCCAGGCCCCACAACAGGGGGCAGCGACAGCGACTGCTACCAGACATTGACCTGGGACTTATAGGAACCCAAGGGGGACAACGTAGACTACCCTGGTACTTTGATTAATGTATACTCAGTAGATAGTAAATTATAACACTACCTCATGCATACTGCACCTTATGTGACACTGTGAATAATGTGAATATTCCTCAGCTAGTCAGATAGTAAATTATATTGACCATATTGATCAATTTGTTTACACTGCCTGTGTTGTCTTTTACTACCTGTATACTGTGTTGTTTTACTACCTGTACCCCTCCCCCCCTCCCCCCCATGCTGCTATGATGCCTGAATTTCCCCAAGGGGATCAATAAAGGAATATCTTATCTTATCATGTCCTGCTTGGTCCCCCCCGTGAGCTAAGTCAGTTTCGTTTGAACCCACCGGGGTCTCTACTGGAAGGGCCGACAAGTCGATAGGATTGGGCATGCTTAAACTATCCGTTTTATCCGTATTTAACGTCTTTTTAGATAAGCTAGGGGGTAAAACGAAAGCGTATTCCTCCAGGTATGGAGGTGGCTGACGTTTGCGCCGCGGGCGCTCTAATTTGGGAGAGCCGTCTGGAGAGTGTCCACCGCTGGCCATATCAATATTAATATGATATTAAAGATTACTGATACCCTCCGGCTCGAAGGACCAATTGTAACTGAGGGGTTACAAAACCCTGACTGTATTAAAGATTGTGATAGATTAAACCACTGCTAGGTATGTACTTTAATTACTGGCCAGACAGTACATCGAATATATGGTGGACACTCATAATAACACGGCATTGACAAAGAAATAGTATTTGAGGGTATTTTATTATTATGCAACAATAGGTTACAGAATGAGAATTAGGGTTGCGCTTGTATGGCGAAGAATATGCATAAAGTCAGTCAGTAGCATAAGTCACTGGGAATAGAATGAGTCCTACGATGGGTACTAGGCTAACTCCGCCTGGAGTATAATAGCAATTATAGAGGGCAACGCTGGTACCGCCTGGAGACACTGGGTTCCTCCCAGAGTTGTAAGGTCTGGAGGATAGAGGAATGTTCGGA
The DNA here is from genome assembly GCF_963971535.1 of Notolepis coatsorum. Taxonomy (NCBI): domain Eukaryota; kingdom Metazoa; phylum Chordata; class Actinopteri; order Aulopiformes; family Paralepididae; genus Notolepis; species Notolepis coatsorum. The sequence continues at coordinate 51,987,144 of NC_140174.1, forward strand.
TACTCAGTCTGATCAATTGAGAAGAAGGGGATTCACGTACAGAAGCCAGTCCTTGTAAATCCAACGATCAGCAACAAAGGCAATAACTGTAATCCAATGCTCGATAGCAAACGATGATAGCCAGCTAGCCTCGGTCCATGAGGCCAGCCCGAATGTAAATCCTCACGAGGTTAAATCCCAAACGACAGTGGAGATTAACGATGCTCTTCTCCGGGTAACACGTTCCACAATCAATATAATCCAACCAGTAATGGTTCTGCTATCGCCGCCGCTGGTTCTCCTGTGCACATGTCCAGCAGGTTCTCCGACTAGGCCTCCTCGTGTGCTGGTACTAAGGTATTTAGTCCACGCGCACTGGCTAAGGTCCACTAGCTAACACGAACGAACCGCTGGGTAATGCTACACACGAACGAACGGTGGTTGGCACGATATACAATAAATGAACGACTATTTACTTCACATTAAACTAAGTCGAACTTGACGTTACTGCATTAATCTGTCACTTAATCTACTATTCAATTCGCACGTGGTTCTCAACGTTCTATTAGACGCACTGCTGCTCACTTCACTACACGTTGACTCGGGATGAACTTGATGAACATCTGGTTGAACAACTACTGTTCGCACCTGCCGCAGCATATATACTTAAGTGATTATCTAGTCCCAAACCTCAGTTCTCGTCTCGAATCAATACGCTGTCTCCGGGCATGTTGCGACATGCCTGGGCTCGTCTTTGAACCTGACTTTGGGGGCTTGCGGTCTGGCGCCTAAGGGCGTTATCCAATAAGGAGAGCGAATATTACTATGATTCGAACGCAGGCTTAAAGGGATATACCGTGTATATATAAATAATATACAATGTATATAAAACAATAAATGTAGATTCTCAGCTTTAATCTGGCCCTTCACAACAATCATTATTGTTATTGTTATTATTAACAATATTATTATGATGGTTGTATCAACCCAAACAGCTGCATACAGTGCGACCATTTCACTCACATTTGCCCATTCATTTTTGGACACATCACACACCATCGGTGTGTGTACTGTACGTGTGCTGTCATAGCTCCACCTACAGGCCTAATGGAGAACACCAGGAGAACACCAGGATGTGAATGGAGGGTGAATGTGAGGTATATCGTTTAAATAAGTTTTGATTGATCGCAAGACTACACTGTAATCTTTTTTTTATAATAATAAGTTACCAGAACTTAAAAATATTGAGTTCAGTTGCTGTGCATTAAGGTTTTCAGTTTTCAATCCATAATAAGTTAACAGAAAAATAAGTACACAACCACATTATTTCAACCTAATAAAACTATGTTTATTGTCATTGTTTTAAGAACACAAGTTGACTTGGTAATACTCACATTTTGAGTAAAAAAAATGACTTTTAACATGTGCAATGTTCAATGAAATAGAAAAATAAATTATAAAATGTGTTGATTAATCCCACTGGTCACAATGGTGACCGTAATAATGTTTTTGTTATAAGGCTCTGCAAATGTTACTGAATGATGTAGCAATGTATTTCCAGCTAAATTGAAATAATAAACAAATAAAGGGTCTCAATTAAATATGTGGTAGTAAAAAGAACCTGTGGGAGGATTTCAACAAGATAAATGCGACAACAGTGCAAAATATTTCACTATAATATTTCAAAGCAAATATATATATTTTTTTTATTTTTTATTTTTTTTAGTGCTGCCCCCTGTGCCTATGAAAATGCCCCCGCGTGCCTATGCAGGCACGCGTGCCTAGGGTTGCCTACCCCTGCTTTATTTGGTTCCACAAATTATATTACATAAACAGGGAATCAAATGTATCGGGGCCAAGCAGCACTGAACACTTAAGGGTACACATAGCACCTCCTCTCTCCTTAATCTGGACCAATGTTGTAGGATCCAGTCCTTGTTCCACACATCAATACGTTTTTTCCCCCCAGGGAAATCGACTTTTCCTGACATTGGTGTGAGGATGCAGGTGTTGTAACTGAGAATGTGGTCTTTTAGTGTCATACAGTCTGAATTTTCAAGGTCTTTTGAGGGTGAGAGGATTAGTTCCTATAGCCTTTCTCCGTAAAGGACTATAAAGCTGCCACTTGGCCTTCAGTTAGAGCCGTGCCTATAGCAGCGAGTGGCTGGACGGACTCTCCGGGTGGCGAAAAGCTTGGGTCATAAATTGATGAGCTTATTCACTGCGGACACTGCAGCGCGTTGTCCAGTGTTTCGCCCCATCGTCTATAGTTGAAGGCGAAAGAAAGCACCCACGCAGAGGATTTACAGACACCAGGCCCATATTTCTTGGTCATGAAAAGGACACTTAACGCGCAGGGGTGGGGCTTTTGCGCTTGAAAGAGGTTGAATGTGCTTGCATCACCCACTGCCGTTGGCCTCCGAGGACCCTAAGCTACAAACATATGGATCTAATATTTTATCTTTTATATGTCCTTGGCCACCGGCAACAGACAGTAATACTTTTCATATGAATAAGGAATATCACTTCGGGGAGTGATCCAGTGTTTATTCATATTCACAAATACACTTGTTTCTCTGCAGAGTCTTCGTTATGGGTGATTCATTGCTCAAGGGAGCCCTCAGGAAGTTATATGCTGCATATTTTCTGGGATTCAAACATTCAGGCCAAACTTTTCAGTGCGTGTCACTCGTTCATCTGCGGGGGAGGCTATGAACCTGACTTCATGGATGATTTCATTAAGATCACAAACAAAGGACAAAGCCTGGGTTGGAACACTTTTCAAGAACTGACTATCTGATCCTGTAATGCTGTTTGGGTTACCCCACTGTTTATGTCTTGGATTGCTGATTCTTTACATGCCAGTCAACAGGAAGTTGTTACTGTAGAACAAAATCACACTGTGTAGTGAGACTGTAGTGATGAAGAGACGATACTTGTGTCTGTCTGTCTTTCTGTCCATAACCACAATAACTTCTTCTCCATTCTCCATTCTTCTCATTTCTTATCCAAATTGGGTCAAACTTGGTGGAGAAGTTGACAATCAGCAATAAACCTGCACTGTTGATCTCAAATCAGTCAAAGATCGACAACCCAGATCGAGGTCAAAGTTTTAGCCATTGGAATAATACAAGATATTTGACTTGTGCAGGTCACAAGTGTGCTGTCTCTCTAAGATGCCATTAACTCTGGATTCATGAAAATTCTGCAACGCTGTCCGTCTTGTTTACCTCTGACTGGGCTGGCTTTGGTTAATGCTAAGTTTCATGATGTTTCTTTCTTCACGCACGCACGCACAAACACACACACACACACACACACACACACACACACACACACACACACACACACACACACACACACACACACACACACACACACACACACACACACACACACACACACACACACACACACACACACACACACACACACACACACACACACACACACACACACACACACACACACACACACACAAGCACCCTCTCCCCAGGTCTCCTGCGGATCTCATGCTTGGATTACCCAGAAACCCATCTGTCGTGTGGTGTGCCAGTGGGCCGAACATCAGTGTAGTGCCCAGTGGACAAACACACCAGGCCTGTAATCTGTTATTAATGTCATCTAACTCTGGATGTGCCTCAGAGCTGCTGCACCGCCGGAAAACACCTCCATCTTAAGTATTTTCGGCTTAACTTGAGTCTTAAAATCGTATCAGAAAACAAGGGAAAACATCTGCGGTTTGATCCAATCCATTATGATCATATGTTCAATCATAACTACCTACCTCAAACTATACTGCCCTGTCAAGGCTAACCGCAGTAACTCGAAAAAAGTCAAAATTGAGTTATGAGTGAAATTGAACTTGTCAATAAATGTTTTATCTTGTGACCAAGTTTCAGGTGTTAATGTCGCTCAGTTTTGGAGATATGGGGGTTTAAAAACTGCAGTAACTACAAAATCACACTCAAAACCCAGGCAGACCGCAGTAACTTCCAAACAGTGAAACTGAGAAAAATGGCTTTAATGTTTTTTGACTTGCCATCCAAAATGTGTTGGTAGATAGATGATAGTACCCAGATTTAACATGTATTAATGAAGTAATCTTTAGGCATACAAAAATACGACGTAATTATTTTAATTACCCCAAAAAATCAGATACTGCACTCTGCTGCACGATTTCCTTAAATAATTATACAGGTAATGTACAGGCAAAGTGCAGTAACTTCAAATACAATGTTGTTTTCCCTCCAGCTTTCATAACTTAACCTAGCCCCTTTGAAAATTTAATTTAACACCTGAATATATTGGAATGATGATGATCCAAATAAAATGGCTATGGGTTAAGTTATGAAAGCTGGAGGGAAAACAACATTGTATTTGAAGTTACTGCAATTTGCCTGTACATTACCTGTATAATTATTTAAGGAAATCGTGCAGCAGAGTGCAGTATCTGATTTTTTGGGGTTAATTAAAATAATTATGTCATATTTTTGTATGCCTAAAGATTACTTCATTAAGGCGAGACAGCACCCCCAAAACTGCCTTTTTGCTTTTTTTCGACGATATTGAGATTTTGTTATATTTTGCTTCCTAAACATGTCTTCTATGAAACTAGTGATAATAAAATGTCAATAACACACATTTAGTTGTTTATTTGACTTCATTTTGCATCCATAAATGTGCACATATTTAATGGTGAAGTGCCTCATTTGCATATATATAAACATAAAATTCAGGAAACTTGCAATATATTTTTTCTTAGTTTATATGTACATAACAAACTGGGAAAGTTTCATAGTGATATCTATTCAATAATTTGTTTGCCTATTAGGGGGTACTACACTGTACTACACTGTTACTACACTGTTTGTAGCCTGTGTGTAGTTCTGTTCAGTTCAATAACATCATTATTATTATTATTATTATTCAGTTATCAGGCATGTGTTTAGGTTGTCTATTACTAATAGTTTGATTGGGTGTTGTGTTTGTAAATAGCTGTTTAAAAAAAATTATGGCATTTTACAATACAAAACTTTGAGGTATTTTTCTGAAAAACTCGTTTTTATGCATTTTACTTACACACAAAGAGTTGGAACTCCATTTCCCTAGTACCTACACACACCAAACTTTCCACATTTCTTCCCATCCATATTAGCTTCTTTCTATAGAAAGTTTTGTTGATATCATTCATAGCCAGGTTTATAGTACATTTTATACCAAAACTAGGCGAAAAATCTTTTTTTTATGACAGTAGACAGTATTTCCTGATGTATGGGCTGATAAGATGACATAGCCACAAAGTCTTTCTATACAAAGTTTCGTTTTGAATGTATCAACAAAATGAAACCAAGTTTTTTAATCTGGCATTATCCATTTTGGTGATGCGAGTCTTGGCGATACATGCAAATAATGTGCATATTTAATGGTGGAAGTGCCTCATTTTGCATATATAAACATAAAATTCAGAAAACTTGTAATATATTTTTTCTTAGTTTATATGTACATAACAAACTGGGAAAGTTTCATAGTGATACATGTATCTATTCAAGTATTCTTTTTCCCTATTAGGGGGTGCTGTCCCCCCTTAATACATGTTAAATCTGGGTACTATCATCTATCTACCTATAACACATTTTTTAGCAAGTCAAAAAACTTTAAAGCCATTTTTCTCAGTTTCACTGTTTGGAAGTTACTGCGGTTAGCCTTGACAGGGCAGTATAGTATACCCATATAACTTTGTATGAGAGCATGCACAATAATGCTGTATACACTGTATATGTATATGTATATGTATATATATATATATATATATATATATATATATATATATATATATATATATATATATATATATATATATATATATATATATATATATATATATATATATATATATATCATATACATATTTCCATATCTGTCTGCATATTCCTGCATAATCCTTTCAAAATACCTATTTATACACCTGCATATAGCCATAATGCAGTCAATCTCCGATTTCACAAAACTCTGAACACATTGGCATTTGCCTAAACACACGTTGCAGAACTCTAAACACATTTGCAATTACTCTAAACACATTCACACTTACTCTAAACACTTTCGCACTTGCTAAAACATATAATAACTTGCTAAAACACACGTTGCACAACAATATGAACACATTCTCATTCACTGAACACATTTAGCTCACACGATGCAAAATGATAGACTCAGTCATCAAAAGTTGAACACAATGAAAGCACGGGTGTCGTTGCTTAAACACAATGACTCAAAATTGAAGACACCTGCTGCCAATGATGTGACAACACCTATATAGGCCAGTTTAGAATGCACAGTTTGCTGAAGGTGCCAAACAGCAACACAATGGACAGAGGCAGAGTTTGTGTCAGAGGTGGAATACACAGAGGAGGAGGAGGAGCAGGCCAAGGAGGGAGAGGAGCAGGCCAAGGAGGGAGAGGAAGGGGGCGAAGAGGGAGAGGAGGAGTGCAAGGAGGAAGAGCAAGACAACCACGTACGATCATCACAGATGTAATGCGAGCTACTGTCATTGACCATGTCATTGTCCATGGAATGTCAATGACAGAAGCTGGGCAAAGAGTCCAACCCAACCTCAGCAGGTTCTCAGTGTCCACCATAATTCGGGCATTCAGAGAACACAGCAGGTATGTACTGTAGTTACTTTGTCTAAATGTTTGTAGCCTACAATCTAAATTGGTTTCACCACAGTACCTTTTGTTGGGGGAGACTGGTCTTTCCATTGATGTTTGTATTGTAGACTGTACGTTTTTTTTGTGAAGAGTGAAAGCATATTTGTTTCTATAGGGTTGAAAGATTGCCACATCGTGGTGGAAGGACTTCCCTATTCACAACACAGCAAGAGATCCTCCTTGTGGACATGGTCCGGGAAAACAACATCATCAGACTCAGAGAAATAAAGGAGAGAGTCATAGCTGTCAATTTTGGAGACATTGACAGAGTCAGCGTGGCCACCATAGACAGAGTCCTCCGTCGCCAGAAGCTACGCATGAAGCAAGCTTATAGAGTTCCCTTTGAGCGTAACTCGGACAGAGTCAAAGAGCTACGTTTCCAGTATGTGCAAGTAAGTATACATACGGGTACACAATGTTGATTGTTCACAGTACAGTGGGTGTACAGCCTACAGTGTAGTACTCATTCTGTGACACTACCTGTACTCTATTCATTTCCACAGAGATTCTTCGGGTTGGACACCATTGAGACCCCATGAATACATCTTCCTGGATGAGGCTGGCTTCAACCTCACCAAGAGAAGGAGGAGAGGCCGTAACATAATTGGCCAAAGAGCAATTGTGGACGTTCCTGGCCAACGTGGGGGGAATATCTCCCTATGTGCAGCCATGACCTCGGAAGGGCTTCTCCACAGGCATGCTCTCCTTGGGTCCTTCAACACCCAACGTCTCCTCACATTCCTGGGAGAGCTACGAGACATCCTGAATGACCGTGAGCAGCAGAATCCGGTTCCAGCACCGCCTCCTCCCATCTATGTCATCATCTGGGACAACGTCAGTTATATTATCATACTGTCATCGCGTCTCGCTCTTGCCATAATGAGATAACTCTTATCTCCTAGCACCTACTGTGCTCATGAACAAACAATTTGCACCCATGCACGTGACCAGGCCACACCCCGGCATCCTCCTACAAGATGCCAGACATGGTCATACTCTACCTTCCTCTTTTTTTGTTTCCAACATAGACGCTGCAGTGCACTCCATGAACTAGTTGTTATGAAATGCAGAGAGAAATTACACAATGTTGGGTGTTCGCCGGAGATTCGCCAGCCCCTGGAATCTTCTTGGCACATCCTAACAGCGCATCGGGCCTGGCCTGGGGTTTCCTCGTCTTGTGACAGCGGATCGAGGGACGCTGCGCGGCGGCTAGCTGTCGGGCTAGGTCGCGCACAGGTAGGGCCTGCGCTGCCAGGCATCAATGCTAGCGTTTGTGATACTGCTCGTTGTCCCGTGAGACAACCGAGTTGTGTATTGGCGCAAGGGGCAGGATATCTGGGTAAACATGGTCGTCATGACTCTGAGTTGGATGTTTTCCCGGCTATCCTGGAGCGCGCGGCTAATGCTAATGCTACGATGCTGGGTCACTGTTCCTTTGTTCCCCGCCGTGGGCTGTCACCTCTCTTCCCTCCTCTTAACCGGTTCATTGCTGAAGGTCAATCGGTATCTAATGTGAGGGGTTTTGCTGAGGCTTATTTACCCCTTTTATGGGTGAATGGGCTGACAACAGGGCGCAAGGCAGGTGTGCCCTGGCTTGAGAGCCAGGTAGCATCGATCCTTTGCCCTGGCATGGTTGAACGGTGTCCCACCCGGAAGCCGACGCCTGAGGGCGAGTCGGCCCGGCAGGTGGCTGTATGGGCTGATGAAGTTTATACCGCCACAGGATGGAATTTAGCGGCGACCAGTGTCATTGCTCAGTTGACTGTTTTTCTGTCCACATTGGTGTCGGGTAGTGGAGCTGTAGGGCCAGCCGACGCCGAAAACATTGCGCATGTTTTTGGGGTTATAGAACTTTTAACTCAGTCGCAGGCTATAACCGCAGGGAGGATCAGGATGCTGTCAACTCTTATTCACAGGCATCTTTGGTTGGAGCAGTCTTCCCTTGAGGAGGAGAAAAGGTTTCTCTTCCTTAGGGCTCCCCTCTCTGCAGAGGGACTCTTTGGTCTTTCCGCAGGAGCGCGGGCGGTATTTGACCTGGGCCCCACACCGCCTCGCACCACACAGCCAGAGGTGAGAGCACGGCCTCGTCAACGACTGTGGCGAGGCCCTCAACCAGCGGCCATGTTTCCCCCGCCTGAGGTACCCTGGACACAATGAAAACAGGTGATCGCAAGGCCGACAGCCTTGGCGGCCAAGGGATCGGCTATATTAGATGAGCACGCCCTAAAAAACCGTCGCCGTCTAGCTGTGTCTAGCTTGCTCTCCGGTCACTCCCCCCCCCCAACACCAGCGGGATAAGGGCTCTGATTTGTTTCCTTTGGTTGCGGGCCGCGTGCCTTCAATGAAGCGCAAGCGGCCCCACGTTTCGCTTCTCATGGGGACAGGGGCTGACACCCAGTTGATGGCTAGGCCTGGGTCTGTCCGTGAGAATGTTGTGCTGTCAAGCGGCTCCCACGCCACACGTTCTGCATCTGTGTTTGGTGAGCCTGGTGTTATGTCTGTCAACAACAAAGGTTGTCAGTGGGGGAGCTCGAGGCCTTTTGGTGCGCAGTGCAGGATCCCCCAACCCCGCCCTCGCCAGGCCGGGTATCACGTTAGTGCCTCCCACGGCCGGAAGACCGGCAGTGGTCAGGCAGGCGCGGGTGATTTGGGGGGCTACGGTGTGTAGGAACCCTCCCTATCGGGCAGTGTGGGGACCTCGCACCTTGCATGTCCAGCTGTAGAACAGTTCCTCAGGCTTTTGTCACCCAGTGTGACGTCAGCTTCCCCCGTATCAAACCGGCCCTTTCTGTCGGGGTCCCCCCTTGGGTGCGATTGCCTCGTTGGTAGTGTCAGGGTCTGATATCCCGACTCCACGAGACACCCTGCTCGCGCGGTTGGCGGGTTCAGGGTTGGCAACGCACAGCGGGTGGGACCGGGCCGCCTATCTACGGTTCCTGGCGGACCAGCGCCAAGTGGCGGCAGGTGCGCTTTGGGATTATCATCACATATGGCTACAGCAGTGCCATATGTCGAGGTGGATGGAGCGAACGCTGAGGCGGGGACTTGTGTTGCAGTTTGCGCTACCCCACCCTCCGTTTTCAGGTTTGGTGCAGACCTTGTTGTCAGGGTCAGCAGCAGTGACAGCTCTGGCCGACGAGATCCAATCTCTGTTAGCGAAGCAAGCCATTGTCGTGGTCCCAAGGGAGGACGCGATGTGTGGCATTTACTCCCGGTATTTTCTGGTGCCCAAGAAATCGGGGGGTGTCAGACCTATTCTGGATCTGTCTGCGTTCAATCGGCTGATTGTGACGAGGCGGTTCAGGATGTTGACCGTCAAACACCTGATAAGCTCCGTCAGAGTGGGAGACTGGTTCACCTCCATAGACCTGAAGGATGCATACTTTCACATCCCGATCTTCCCTCCTCACAGGAAATTCCTTCGCTTCCTTTTTCAGGGTGTAGCGTACGAATACCAGAGGCTGCCGTTCGGCTATTCTCTGGCCCCCCGCACATTCACCAAGTGTGTAGAGACCGTGCTGGAGCCTCTACGTCGTCAGGGGATACGAGTTATTTTCTATCTCGACGACATTCTGCTCCTCAGCAGGAGGAGGTCGCCAGGTCTCATACCAGGCTGGTGGTGGAATTCCTCACCAGTCTGGGTTTTGCTGTGAACTGGAAGAAGAGTACTCCTCTTCCCAGTCAACAGGTGGAGTACTTGGGCTTGGTTCTAAGCTCAAGGCCCATGAGGGCAACCCTCTCGGAGTGGCGGCGAGTGGATATTCTCGACGCGCTCAGGGGGCTCCGTCCTGGCAGGACGGTTACGGCGCTGTCCGTGATGCGCCTACTCGGTATGATGGCATCTGCTCACTCTGTGGTCCCTCTTGGCCTCCTCTTCATGAGGAGGATACAGAGGTGGTTTTCCAGTATGAAAATAGACCTGGTGAGAGGCAAGTGGAAACGACTGAAGGTTCCCATGTCAATACTGGGGGATCTCGACCACTGGGAGAGGACTGGTACCCTCACAAGCGGGATCTCCATGGGAAGCAGGCCACACGTCACGGTCTTCACCGACGCCTCCCTCACGGGATGGGGGGGACATGTCGGACCAACGCAGTAGGGGGCAGCTGGACGTGCCATGCTACCCGGTCTGCACTGCATATCAATGTGTTGGAATTGAAGGCGGTCCTTCTGGTCCTCAAGCGGCTCGGCCACCTGGTGGTGGGCGAGCACGTGTTGGTCAGGACGGACAAAACGACGACAGCGTCGTATATCAACAGACAGGGTGGAGTCACACGTGGTCCCGCCTGTACTGTGCGCTTTTAGGGGTTTCTGGTTCCCTTTTTTTCGCACTTTGGTGGAGTTGACTACCTCCCCCCTTTCGCTAGGACGGGCGGGTGGACGGGACTCCCCTCCCCCCTGGTAGTAGGGCTTACGGGCCCTCAGGGGGTACACTTGTCGGGTCACGCGTCTGCTCTGCCCCATATCTCATTATGGCAAGAGCAAGACGCGATGACAGTATGATAATATAACGAAAGGTTATCCTATAACCTAGTTATATGAATACTGGCAGAGCGTCTTGCTCTAAGCGCCCTGAGGTCCCTTGGTTGGGTTTTCAATGTTGGAAACTTTTTTTCCAGAGGAAGGTAGAGTATGACCATGTCCGGCGTCTTGTAGGAGGACGCCGGGGCGTGGCCTGGTTACGTGCATGGGTGCAAATTGTTTGTTCATGAGCACAGTAGGTGCTAGGAGATAAGAGTTATCTCATTATGGCAAGAGCGAGATGCTCTGCCAGTATTCATATAACTAGGTTATAGGATAACCTTTCGATTTCACCGCACCAACCACATAAGAGAGTGGTTCAATATAAACCAACAATTCCTCAATGTATGTCTGCCACCCTACTCACCTTTCCTCAACCCCATAGAGGAGTTCTTCTCATCATGGCGGTGGAAGGTGTATGACCGGCAACCGTATGGAAGAGAGAACCTCCTCAGGGCCATGGACCTGGCCTGTGATGATGTGGCTGTGGGGGCTTACCCAGGCTGGGTCCGGCATGCCAGAGCTTTCTTCCCCCGCTGCCTGGCAGGGGAAAACATAGCCTGTGTTGTCGATGAGGTCCTGTGGCCTGACCCCGCCCGACGACGTGATGCACAGGTCCCTGCACAGGCCCCCGCACAGGCCCCTGCACAGGCCCCCCCACAGGCCCCTGCACAGACCCCATGATTGCAGTCGTGTGACCTTGCACAATATACAGTACCTCTTTACATACAAGAATTTGTGACATGTTTTATTTTGTACTGTATTTCCCCTGTATGCTATTGCTCTCTTTTGAAATATTTGTTTTGGGAAAATCTCTGATGTCGAGAAAAATGGAATGGCAAAGTACAGTTTGTCATCAATAAATGGGCTTCAATTCCCCCAAAAAGAATCTGTTACTTACTATTGATTACTATACAGATGTGATTACTATACAGATGATGGGGTATTTAGAACATCACACCGAACATTGTGTTTTCAATTTGTATTGAAGTGTGTGATGGTCCCCAATAGTGTTTACATTTTTGCAAGCTGTGAGGACGATTTTGTTGTCAATGTTTGGTTTTGGCCATAGGAGCAACAGTTTTGTGGTGAAAGTTTGGGTTTTGTGGTGAAAGTTTGGGTTTTGGAGTGAGAGTTTGTTTTTGTGAATGCGAATGCGAGTTTTTGTGGAGCTAGCTTGAGAAAAGTGTTTTGTGTTTAGAGTTTAGTGAAAACGGAGGGCAGTTTCCTGAAATGTGTCCTGACATTCGAAAAAAACTGTATTTTACAGATTACTTTTGTTTTTCTACTTTAAGTGTAAATGCCATACAAATACAGTAAATTACCTTTTATCAAAATATTAACCATTAAATATAGGTTGTAATCTGTAAATGTATTTGATTTTACTGTAATTTGACAGTAAGTATTTGACAACCGTTGCTGCCAAACATTTACAGTTTTTTTTACAGTCTTCTTTTTTACAGTGTATGATATAAATAAAGCAAATCCCATGTTTGCTTGAAGAGGAGTCTACCCAGAGCAGTGCTGACATACAGCGTACTGCTGCTCACCCTGAGGACACCCGCCTTCCCACGTGGCTCTTGTTGACACGACACCCTGCCTGAGAGATCAGAATCAGGGCACCATCACGTGTACAGTATGTGTGTGGCTGTGTGTAAGAGGAAGAGAGACAACGAGAGAGAGAGAGAGGGACAGAGAGAGAGAGAGAAAGGAGAGAGAGAAGGAGAGAGAGAGAAAAGGAGAGAGAGATAAAGAGAGAGAGAGAGAGAGAGAGAGAGAGAGAGAGAGAGAGAGAGAGAGAGAGAGAGAGAGAGAGAGAGAGAGAGAGAGAGAGAGAGAGAGAGAGAGAGAGAGAGAGAGAGAGAGAGAGAGAGAGTCAGCTGGGAAGCCATGTTTTTGTGGTGGGAAATGAGAGAGGGAGGAGAAATATGAATATTGAAAATATTGTTTGAAGTGAGTGAGTCTGTGTGCATATGTGTGTGTGTGTATGCATGTGTGCATATGCAAGTGTGGTTGTGGTTGTGTGTGTGTGTGTGTGTGTGTGTGTGTGTGTGTGTGTGTGTGTGTGTGTGTGTGTGTGTGTGTGTGTGTGTGTGTGTGTGTGTGTGTGTGTGTGTGAGTGTGTGTACTAGGAGATAGAGGGTATGTGATGTGTGTGCACTAGTATTTGTGTGCATGTGAGTGTGTGTTAGTGTGTATGTCTCTGTGTGAGAGAGTATATGTGTGTGTATTAAAATGCAAGTGTGGGGTGAGAGAGTACAGCCTGTGTGCATATAAGTGTCCACTGACACATGCCTTCTCTATTTGAACGACCATATCAAACAAGAGGTGGACGCAGGCAAATACTGCAGCATGGTCATGCTGGACCAACAAAAGGCCTTCGACACTGTCAATCACTCCATTCTGATTGACAAGCTAAAAGCAATTGGTTTTGATAGTCTATCAGTGAGCTGGATGCAATCCTACCTGGAGGGGAGAGAACAGATGGTGGAGGTAAACGGTACCCTATCCCCCACCCTCCCAGTGGGCTGTGGTGTTCCACAAGGAAGCATACTAGGGCCGCTACTGTTCCTAATTTATGCAAATGACATGTCGTCAGCTTGTGACTGCAACTTGTTCCTGTTCGCGGACGACTCAGCCCTGCTGGTCTCTGACAAGAACAAGTTACAGGGTGAACAAACCCTCAGCTCGGAACTAGGCAAAATCTGCACCTGGCTCGCTGACAACAAACTATCATTACACCTGGGTAAAACAGAGTCCATTCTCTTCGGTTCAAATAACAAACTCAGCAAGGCTGACGGCTTCTCAGTTACAGTGGGTGACAATATTGTCACAAGGAAAGATGAAATTACATACCTAGGTTCCATCCTAGAGGCAAATCTTTCCTGTGACAAAATGGCATCCAATGTAATAAAAAAAAGTCAACCAACGAACTAGATTCTTGTACCGGATCTCCTCTCTGGTAAACAAGAATACCCTGAAGACTCTGGCAGGAGCACTCATTCAAGGGTACTACGACTATGCTTGAACCTCATGGTACCAAAGCACCTCAAAGGCGCTAAAAACAAAATTACAAACATCACAAAACAAACTGGTCAGACTACTGCTTGACCCTACTCCTAGAACCCACCTCACCCCTGCCCACTTTGACAACCTAGGATGGCTTAGAGTAGACGACAGAGTACAGCAACTTGCAATGGGCCTGGTCTACAAGATACACTACACCAGTGGTTCTCAAACTTTTTACACCAAGTACCACCTGAGAACGTAGCTGGCTCTCCTCCAAGTACCACCATATGGCCGGCGTTAAAATACAGTCTATTCAGCTATGCACAGTTCACGCAGGAGGCAAATGTATTCCTGATACCATTATTTATTGTTAACTTTTGTCAGACACAGCCACACTGTACAAAGGGATAGCACTAGAACTAGCAAACGCTTCCACACAACTCATACAATGCAAGGGGCATTGAGAACATAATAACTAACATTCTCACATAGCAAGTGAGAAAATTAAGAACAACTGTATTTCAGCAAATGTACTTAATTCTCTCTCTATCTCTATCTCTCTCTCTCTCTCTCTCTCTCTCTCTCTCTCTCTCTCTCTCTCTCTCTCTCTCTCTCTCTCTCTCTCTCTCTCACACAGCAAGCAATTGTCCGTCATTCTCTCACACACACACACACACACACACACACACACACACACACACACACACACACACACACACACACACACACACACACACACACACACACACACACACACACACACACACACACACACACACACACACACACACACACACACACACACACACACACACACACGCACGCACGCACGCACACACACACACACACACACACACACACACACACACACACACACACACACACACACACACACACACACACACACACACACAATTATTTTGTTACAAAAACTTAATTTCCTGCATTCTGGTGCAGGAATTTTTGAATTTTTACTTTAAATGCCAGTGTTTGTGATGGCTGATGGGCATCACAAATTATTGTAAAAAAGAAAAGAAAACACATATTCAATACATTTTTGAATGTTTACCCTTTAAATGCCAGTTTGTGTGATGGCATCACAAATTATTGTTAAAAAAAACACAAAAAAGTAAATTTTTCTGGCGGGGGATTATTACAGGCTAGGCATGTGTCAATGATTAGCAGCAACACAGATTTTGATGGATTTTTTGTAATGTCAGATTTAACACCAACTCTTTTCAGAAAAGTGGGAGTACTTCATTTTTTATCTGACATTACAAAAAAATCTAAAAATAAATGGTTATGATCAGGGCTGAAGTTGAATTAAAGATTTATGACTGTTTAGACCAGGGGTGGGCAATTATTTTTCCCAGGGGGCCGAATGAGCAACTGAAAATATGTTGGAGGGCCGGGCCAAGCATTGTTTTGACCCCTGGTAAGAGTGTATGTTATTATTTGGCAATTAAAAGGTGAGGTTAGCTTTCAAAAATATAATTTATTCAAATAGAATTTATTTCCAAAATGATAAACAAAATGTGAAACATTAATAACAAAGGGCATTTTGAGTTCCATATACTATTGAAACAAGGATTTTCTTAGCTTTCTAAAGACATCACATCATCTTATAGCAAAAATAAACAAGACATGTCACTGAACTGTGTAAAGAAAAGTGTCCCAGTTTGTAGCCTTTTTTACTTTACATGCCTATATTAAACATGTCATGTTTTCAGAACTGTGCAAAAAAAGAAAAAAAAATATCAAGTGTCCCATTTCACTTGTTATATTTCCACATTTTAGTGTTCTTCAGTTCTTTTTTTTCATTCAGTGTGAGAAATCCAGTCTCTGTTGAGCTTTAACAAGTCCATCAAAGTCAGGTTGCATGTCTGAGGTGGAGATGCGAAGCACAGCTGCCAGATGTTCATCAGTGAGAGAGGATCTGTACCTGGACTTGGTAAACGTCATGACTGAGAATGTCTGTTCACATATGTAGGTGGATCCAAAGAGAACCAACATCTTCTGAGCAAGTCTCCTCATGTTTGGAAAGTTCTCCTCCTTGAGAGCAGAGTAGAACTCTAGCAGTGATGCTGACTTAAAGTGCTCTTTCAGTAGTGAATCAGACTGCAGGTCAATGAGTTCAAGCTGAACAACTATCAACACTGCAGGTAAAGGGAGAGGAAACCAGCTGCATTTCATCCTCAACCTTTTTGAAATCTTGAAAACGCCTTGAAAATTCATCATGCAGTGCTCCCAACATGGATGAGTACCTGTGCCGGTGATCAGCTGATGGTTTGACTTCTTTCAGGGTTTTCATGTGTTTGAGATTGTTGCTGCCTAGTTGCCTTGAAATTAATTGCAACTTTGTCATGAAGGCTTTCACATGGCTTATGCATTTCATGAGCAAAAATGCCCTTGCCCTGCAGTTGTGTGTTCAGTAGGGATGGGTACCGTTCACATTTGAACCGATACGGTACCGGTACCTGTGAATCGATACCGGTACCCAACGGTACCTTTTTTCTGTACTTTAGTCTCTAAAAATTTAATCTACCTACCTCAGTTGTGAAAAAAAAAATCCAAACTTCAAATAACCACACTTTCGACCATTTTCGGCTTGCCCCGACTTCTTTGATGTTGAATCAAGTCAAATCCTAGGTAAGTGTATATTGTGCGTGTGAACGTTGACATGAAAAGAAAAAAGTAAAAAAAAATAATAATAATAATAATAATATTAAATTTTTTTTAAAATGTATTATCATGTAATCTTTCGCGGGCCGGTCAGAATCATCCCTGCGGGCCGTACAATGCCCAGGTCTGGTTTAGACTGCATTAAGGCCTCTACATGCTACAGCAACTTCAAAGCAACTTCAACACAACATCAGCGCGATTTCAACGAGGTTGTTTTAGAGGGTCTTGTAGACTGTGTTGCGAGGACGTTGCGTACATGTCTCTAATCTGAACAACCGTTGCGTTGGTATTGCGTAGCAGTGATTGGTTGGTAGTGAATGGGGGCGGGGCTGTCATAGAATAATATTGGTCCCGCAGAGAATACCATCCGCCATTGTTGTAGCCAGCAAGCTATGCTATCAATATTAGCTAAATAATTAGCGTCATAGCTGGCCTTTTTCTGAAAACCCAAGCACATATTGTTCCATAGCATACGCCTTCAGTTGACCATGACAAATCCTCTCTTACCTTGACGATTAAAAAGCCTCCATAATTTAGTAAATAAAGCTGTAGCCAGCCAGCTAGCATTGGTGCTATTCAAAATGCTATCCACATTAGCTACATAGCTAACCAACTAAATACAATGGTATCCTGAGGTAACGTTAATACAACGTTTGCTAGTCGAAATGACTGGACACACACAGGGACAAGTTAAACATCAATCAATTAAATTATTCCAACAGGTAGTTTGAGCTGCATGTTTGAGCCGAGGTCTTTCTCTCCTCTCCTTTGGAAACTAATGTTACGTTAGCTCGAAAAGCACAGAAACGGGCAACAGAAGTTAAGCTGCTAGCAACAGACACTATAACACTTCCTGTCGGGGGATTTCAAAATAAAAGAGCAACGTCTAAAAGCACCGGAAATACGTTTATTTTGTACATTATCTAACGTTAACACGAACCTAAACTAACTTTAGTTAAACTAACTTTGCGCGTCGATTTTGCAGAAGCATAAAGGCAGAATGTCTGCAACACCGTTTCTTTGTCGATGTTGTGTTGCAGTTGCTTTGAAGTTTCTGTAGCATGCAGAGGCCTTTACTCTCTGTCACAGTGATCTCCTGGTTGTTCCCCACTTAGGTTATCTAACTATCGCGCCGCCGCAACCAGAAACACTGGCCTGGCCTGCTTCTAAGTTCAGTGGCCTGAAGATTTTATTTTTTTATTTTTTGCTTTTTTGGAAATGTTTTCAAGTAGCAGTACCACCAAGTACCACTAGTGGTACGCATACCACAGTTTGAGAACCACTGCACTACACGACTAAGGTACCCATGTACATGTCAAAATACTTCCCAAAGGTCAGTGAATACCACGACCACAACACCAGAGGGAGCTCCACAAATCATGTTAAACCCAGATTCGGCTCAAACAAAGGACTAAACACATTTTGCAATTATGCCACATCAATGTGGAACGCCCTACCCACAGCTGTAAAGGAATGTGAATCACTACCCACTTTTAAAACCACTCTCAAGGAGCACCTACGGGAGACTGCAATTAGAAACTGGCCCCTGTAAATGTCCTAACCCAACCCCCTCCAATGTACAGTAAATGTCCTAACCCAGTACCACACGAGACCCTCTTCTTGGGACCAAGTAAGGTTTTGTCGATAATCCAATGTACAGTTACCCCCCCCGCCTACCCATCCCATCCCATCCCCCCCCACCCTACCCCACCCACCCAACCACCTCTCCAATGTACAGTCCCCCCTCCCACCCCACCTACCCAACCCCCCCCCCCCACCTCCTCCAATGTACAGTTTCTTCATCAAATGTATATACTTTTTTTTTTTTAAATATAAATATGGTATGTCATAAATGTATATGTAGATGTAGCAGTAGGCGGGCCTACTGTCTATCTGTATGTCATGTATGTCATATAGGGCTGCAACTAACCATTATTTTGGTAGTCGACTAATCTGTCGATTATTTTTTTGATTAGTCGACTAATCTAACGATTATTTCTGTCACACCCTCCATCTCTGCTTCCTGTGGGCGCGGCTCCTTTTCCGGGCTCTTAGCAGACTTCTTAGCTTAACATAATAGACTGACAGTAAGTTTGGGGGAACTAATGGGATAACTGGGGTTGCAACAAAAGTGCAACTAGGGCTAAAAACACAATGAAATAAAATAATAATAATAATAATAATAATAATAATAATAATAATAATAATAATAATAATAATAATAATAATAATAATAATAATAATAATAATAATAATAATAATAATAATAATAATAATAATAATAATAATAATAATAATAATAATAATAATAAATAATATATCCTTCTTAGCAGACTTCTTAGCTTAACATCCCAGGGAACTAATGGGATAACTGGGGATGTTGTTTGCTCCTGACAAGAGTCTCAAAGTCTGGGGTGATGGTAGACAAAGCAACTCTGAGGTCATGCTCAATGTCCAATATGTTCCTCTGCTTTGTCTTCAGCTGGACCAGAGCTGAGAAGCCACTTTCACAAAGATAGGTAGTGCAAAAATAAAAATGTATATAATACGACGCATCGACGCGAAAATTCGGCGTCGACAAGTTTTTATGATCGACGTCGTCGATTATGTCGACTAATCATTGCAGCCCTAATGTCATATATGTTATGATGAATTGAAAATGGGGGACCCTGATGTAAACAAGACAAAAGTATTTCTCTTTTGAGTATATCCCCTTAACAATTGTGTGTATTGAGCTGTACTGTATTGTACCTATTCTGCAATCTGTTAATAACATTTTTCAATCAATTCAATTTCAGTGTGTGTATGTGTGTATGTCTCGAGAGAGTGTATGTATAGTATGTGTATATCTGTGTGCATATATGTGTGTGTGTGTGTGTGTGTGTGTGTGTGTGTGCATGTGCGTGTGTGTGACCTCTGTCACCCTACCTCCCACGCCTCCTGCATTGTGTTTAAAGAAATATGTGAATCATCTGACTCCTTTATAGCTGCTTGTCAGCCCTGCACACTATAGTACCCCCCCCCCCTCCTGGATGCCTGTCCAGCCATAGCGACTGGGTGGCTCCTGCTAGGCCTTGTTGAGATAGGGCGTGAGCCAAGGAACTCATGGCAAAGGCAGGCGACACCTCTGAGCAAACCCTCTCTCACCCCTCCTCTTCTTCTGCAATGTTTGAGGATTGACACTAAAGCCCCAATCCGTGTTCTTCCTCGACCATATCAATATGGAGTATGTTCACATACATTCTTCAAGCATTGGAAGATGGAAAACACAATATTTAGATTAATTTCTTGGAACCCACAGTAATTCACAATATAGATTTGCTCCAGTGTTTGCAAACAGTACCAAATGTAAACACACAGCCACAAAGGCTACAGTAAAAAAATAAAATATTATAATAATATCTACCAACTAGAGAATAAAAATATGTCTCCATTCTTATTTCTTATTTTTGGGTGGTGGAGCTAACCCATTTGTTTATGTTTGGATCACTGTGTTAACAGAATTTGGCTATAAGACGACAATAATGTGGTCAGGAGGCATGGTTTCTATCTTGAGCCTTAACTGGCGTGGTTTATCAGTGAGCTGTCTGTATTCAAACTCACACAATATCCTGTACCTTTAAGATAACAAAAAAAACATGTTTGGCTGTAATCCAAATGCTCCTCTATGGGGTCAGCCAAATGCTGTGACAATCCACTCTCTACAAACCATTGGTCAGGGCGGGTACACATTGTTAACCCTTTCTCTGCCACGCTTATATCTATCCTTGTAGCCAGTCTGCCAGCTCTATTTGTCTATGGAGATGTTCACCTACTTTGCAGGACTATAACTTTTTAAATTGTATTGCTAAATTGACATTACTATGGCCCATTCAACATCGATTAGCTATCGTTCAGGGTGTAGGAACGTTTTACTTTTTCATTCACACATTCATACAAAAATACGGTCTAGAGTATAAATATGTTTTTATCGTTTTCTGCAGTATTTCATAGGACGTGAGTTATAGCCATTTATGCATATATTAGATCATCAAATGCAGTTTGATAGCGATTGACGCCAGATTAAAAATTTCAATTGTACAAGGTCCTAAACGCCATGACCCATCATTTGCTGGTGACCGGAGGGGGGGGGGGGGGGGGGGGGGGGGGGGGGGTCATTTATAATGCAATGACCGACGTTAAATGTTTCATGTAGTATGGGTGATATATTGATCATAGCAGTTTTTTATTATTGCAAAACAGAAATTATTAAAAGTCAGTACTCAACACATAATGCATAATGCAACTAACAGTCAAGGTGGTTAAAATTACATGCAAGTACAGAAACAAGACAAAAAAAAAAGTCTATAATAATATTTTAACCGTATACAGTGTATATCCAGCGAAATTAACAATTATACAAATGCTTATATAGGACATACCCCTAATACCTATTTTCTAAAACCCTACACACATATGCTCCAGCTCGAACCCCCCCCCTCCCGGACCCCTCCTTGGATAGTACCTCCATTATCCCTCACTCCTAACCAGACACTACCATTATAAGCTAGCTTTTATTCTCTCCACCACTTCTACCCACATTGACATTTTGGATTCGTTGAGACCCAGAATTCTTGCTGTAGATATTTCTTGATATATCACATCGAGATATGTAAGAGACCAAACTTTACGGCACATTTTTTCCGGTTGAAACCAGCGTGATGCGATCAGTTTTTTAGCTACTGTGATACCCAATAAGACCAATCTCTTTAGCTGTGGATTTACTGCAAACTCAAAAACATCATTCAAAAGCAATACAGAGGGGTGTACTGGTATATTCCAAGATACGAGTTTTGATAATTGATGGGTCACATCTTTCCAGAATGCCTTAACTGGTGGGCAGTCCCAATACATGTGCATAAATGTCCCTTCGTCTCCTTTTGTACATTGGGAGCATTTTGAGTCCTGTTTCAGGCCCATTCTGTTCAGTCTTATAGGAGTCAAGTATGTCCTGTGAATATAGTTAAGATTGATTTGTTGATGGTCCGGGTTCCTTGATGTAAGACGGACATTTGCCCATGCTTCTTGCCAATCAAAGTCACTTTCCAGGTCTGGAATATCCCTCCTCCAGACAGTGTCTAGTTGAAGGGTTTCATACGAGGACGTTAGTAATTGATAATAAAAATCTGATACAAAACCTCCCAATGTTTTTTTTTTTTTAAACTTAAATTTTTTATTAACAGTTATTTAGACAGACAGCACTTACAAAAAATAAATAATAAAAAATGAAGAGACTAGCATCACAATAAAAACAAAAAGAAAAAACAGTGCACATAAATATTTACATGGGTATCACATGGTTAGTTGTCTGGTTCCCCTACTGTTGTTTTCTAGGTATTTGATACAAAGGCTGAATGTGTATCTCCCTTAAACAGGCTTAAACAGGTAATTCCTACTCAAAGACGATAAATGCTGACTAAGGTTTGTATGTGTGATCTGGGTCCAGAGACCCTCCTTGAGCTTCTTTCTTCCCTTCTCCTTCGTCCTTTTTTTTTTTTTTCTCTTGTTTATTAACTTTCACTTTGCCTTTGGTTCACCCATACACAAACCACATCATCCCTGAATATTTAATATCACACCGTTAAACAGACATAAATAATAAGGTATAAAAGCATTCAGCAATTGTAATATCCCAAAAACAAAATAGAAAATATTAACTAAAGTACAGGTGTGTGACATGGGTTCATAGACCCTGCTTGAACATCTTTCCTCCTTTACCCTTCGCTCTCTTGTGTTGCATTTGGTTCTTCCTCTGTGATGTCGTTCTCGTTCCTTTTATAATCCTCCCACTTTCCCCATCTTTCCCCAAATTTCTCTTCCTGTAACCTCAGCATGTGTGTTATCCTTTCCATATCCTGTATTTCTTCCACTATTCCTACCCATTTTGCTATTGTCGGTGGGTCTTCCTTGTACCACAGTCTCGTTATTGCTTTTCTGGCCGCTATCAACATTATCTTTATTAAATATTTGTCCCCCCCTTGTATTCCCTCGTGTGTCAGGTCTCCTAAGTAAAGCACCAGTCCTGTTTGTGGTAGCCCGTATCCTAATATTCTGATCATTGCTTCCCCTATCTCCTCCCAATACCCCTTCAGCTTCTGACATCCCCAGAATATGTGCGTGTGATTTGCCCCCTCCTTCCCACACATCCTCCAGCATGCTTTTTGTGTTGGTGCATATTTTCCCTTCAGCTCTGGGGTTATAAAGAATCTGATTATGTTTTTCCATCCAAATTCTTTCCATATTCTCGATCCTGTTGTTGAATGTTGTACCTCACATATGTTCCCCCATTCCTTCCCTGTTATTCCTATCTCTAGTTCTCTCTCCCATTTCTCCCTTATATAATCGGTCGTATGTCCCTTGCTGGTCATTATAGCCCGGTATATTGCTGATATTACTCTTCCTTGCCCCCCTTCGTATGCCCATACTATCATCTTTATTATTCCATTCTGTTCCTCGTCTTTGGCCCCCCTTATTTCTTTGTTGTAGTAGTCTCTAACCTGTAGATATCTGAAGTGGTCCCTGTTTTCTAGTCCAAATTTCTCCTTTAATTTTTGTAGTGTCTGCATTTCCCCCTTCTCTATCATTTTGCATATCGCTGTTGCCCCCCCCCCCCCCCTCTCCCACCTTCTGAATCCATGGTCTAACCTCCCTGGTTTGAATCTCTTGTCATGTGCTACCCATCTCAGGACCCCTGACTGCTTCTCCAATTTGTGTGTTTTTACTACTCTGTTCCATATGGTCAAGGTGCATTTGGTGATTGGATCTAATAGTCCCTCTTTTTCTTTAAATAGTTCCCTATCCCCCACCAGAGCTTGTACCTTGTATCCCTCCCCTTTTTTTCAATGTCTTTCCATCTTGCCTCATATCTGTCGTTACACCAGCACGTCACTGCTCTCAGTTGTGCTGCATAGTAATAATCTTGTAGGCTGGGTACTGCCATCCCTCCCTCTTCCTTTGGTAGTTGTAGTGTTTTATATCTGACCCGTGGTCTTCTCCCCGCCCATATGAACCTCGATATCAGTCTGTCCCACTCCCTGAATTGATTCTGTGGTATTTGTATCGGTAGTGACTGGAATAGGTACAGTAACCTTGATAGTATGTTCATTTTAATGACCTCTATTCTTGAATTGAAGTCCAAGGGCATTACTGTCCATCTCTCTAGGTCTCTCTTGATGTTCTGATTTATCTGTGTATAATTCGCCTCAAACAGTTTCTCCACCCCTCTCGTGATGTTCACCCCTAAGTATTTAATCTTGTCCATGTCCCATCTTATCCCGTACTGTTCTCTAATTTCCGTCGTTGGAGAATAGTTCCATGCTAAGGTCTGTGTCTTTGTCACGTTTAGTTTGTATCCTGAGTAGTGGCCATATTCCTTCAGTAGATCCATCAGTGCTGGGAAGCTCTTTTCTGGTTGCCTCATGTATACTATCACGTCGTCTGCAAATAGGCCTAGTTTATATTCCGTTCCCTTTATCCTTACTCCCTTGATGTCCTCGGTCTGTCTGATCAGTTGTGCCAGTGGTTCTATGAAAACGGCGAAGAGCGTCGGTGAGAGACAACATCCCTGTCTGGTAGCCCTCTCTAATCTGATTCTATCCGTCAAGCTGCCATTCACCTTAACCCTCGCTGTCGGCTCTTGATATAGCGCCTTGATCATCTTCATCGCCCTCCCGTTCAGTCCGAACCTCATCAATGTTTTATATAAAAATGTCCAGCTCACACTGTCGAACGCTTTTTCTGCATCTAGGCTAATCAGTACCGCGCTACCCCCTTGTTTTTGTATCTCCTCTACTATGTGTAATGTCTTTCTCACGTTGTCCTGTGTCTGTCTCCCTTTAATAAATCCAGTTTGATCTTCATCTATAATGTCTGGCATAAACGTCTCAAATCTTTTTGATATTATCGATGTATACATCTTGTAATCTACGTTGAGTATGGACACAGGTCTGAAACTACTGCATAATTCCCTATCCTTCCCTTCCTTCGGTATCGTGGTGATTATGGCTTCCTTCCACGAGGGGGGCATTTTCCCCTCTTCCATCGTGTGTCTGAACGCCGCCCCTAACATGGGTGCTAATTCAGTTCTAAATGTCTTGTAGAATTCCGATGGGAATCCGTCGCTCCCCGGAGACTTGTTGTTTTTAGCTCTACTAATTGCCTCTTCCAGTTC
The DNA here is from genome assembly GCF_963971535.1 of Notolepis coatsorum. Lineage (NCBI taxonomy): Eukaryota > Metazoa > Chordata > Actinopteri > Aulopiformes > Paralepididae > Notolepis > Notolepis coatsorum. The sequence goes on from NC_140174.1 coordinate 52,012,257, forward strand.
TTGTTCCGTAATTATTTTATTTAATTCTTCATTCTGTTCTTTCCCTATCGATGGTAACTCTAGCTTCTCCAGATATGTTTCTATTTCCTCTTCTCCCGCTGCTTTTGGCTGTGTGTATAATTTCTCATAGTATTCTCTAAATGTCCTCTCTATTTCAGCTGGGTCCCTCAATATTTCATTAGTCTTTGTATCCCTTATTGTGTGTATCGTGTTCAACTTCTGTTGCGTTCTAATTCTCCTAGCCAACAGTCTGGTCGCTTTTGGTCCCCCTTCATAATACGTTTGTTTCATGAACCTCGCTTTCTTTTCTATTTCCGTCAATAATTCCCTATTTATCCTGGCCTTTACTTCTTTGATTTCTCCGAGCGTTTCCTGTTCTTTTGATATCTGGTGTCTCCCCTCTAGCTTCTTCAGCTTCCCTATCAGATTGTGATATGTCTCCGTTCTGGGCTTCTTCAGCATTGCTGTTTTTTCCATCAATTTCCCCCTTATCACTACCTTCAGTGTGTCCCATAGAATGTTCGGGTCTACCGCCCCGTTGTCATTTTCTTCCTTATATCTGGCTATCTCCTCCTTGATCTGACTCACCACCCCTTTGTTATTTAATATTCCTACATTTAGTCTCCAAATCGTGTTCCTCCGTCTCCCTTCTAGATCTACTGTCAGATATATGGCACTGTGATCCGATATGTCCGCCACTCCTATACTGCTCTCCCGTGCCCTGTAACTGTCCCCCGTCGTCATCAAAAAGTAGTCTATTCTCGCATATGTCACGTGTGGGTGTGAGTAATGTGTGTATTCCCTGTCCATGGCGTGCATCCCCCTCCAAACGTCTGTAATTCCCATTTCCGTCATCTGAATATATATATCCGTACATATCAATATCCCTTCTAGTTCCATCACTATCATGTCAAAAATGGTCTCATATAAATCCCTCTCACTCTCTGGGGGTGCATAAACATTTACTAACGTAACCATTTGGCCCTCCATTTTCCCCTTCACCAGAACAAACCTTCCCTCCTTGTCTCTTACTTCCTTGATCAATTCAAATTTGACTGTGTTTTTGATTAACGTGATTACTCCTCTCCTCGGGTTTTGTTCAAAGGAACTATAGTATGCATTTTCATATCCAAATCTCTTCAGTTTCTCATGACCCTGTGCTACCAAATGTGTCTCCTGCAGAAAAATCACTTCCATCTCACTTTTTTTACATTTCAACATCACTTTGCCCCTTTTTATCGCATTATTCATTCCATTAACGTTTAACGACATCATTTTTATACCTTTAACCCTTGTCATCTTTCTTCTTCTTCTTTCGTCTGTCAGTCCCCCCCATGTCACACTCATTCCCCCCTCCGGTTGGAGCCTCCGCTCTCTTCACCGAATACATATAATGATTAACATAAATAAAAAACATAAACTTTACATAAAGTGCTCCCAAGGCGTTCGGGGGGTCCCTGTGTCCCCCCCTGTCCCCTGCTGGTGGGTGAGGGGTAATTGCCCTCCTAGCGAGGGGCCCCCTCCTGACGGCTTGGGGGTTTGAAACCCTTGCCCCCAATCGCTCGTCATATTTGTCCAGCTTTCTTACTGTTTTTTTTTTTTGCTTTCGAGCTCCTGGTCAAAAGCGCTCTGTCCTTCCTTTTGATCAAAGACCCTCTTTTCTTGGTCCCTCTCAATGTGACTCATATGTTTCATTGTCCCTCCTTCCTCCCATATCCGTGTGCGGTGTCTCCCGTGTACCCCTTATTATTTTCTTTTCCTCTCCTCTATTTTCTATGTGATGTCCATTTATCCCCTTAATCCCTCCCAACTGTGTTACTCACAGCGTGTGTCTATGTATCTGTTTCAGTATGTTCTGTGTCTCGCCTATCAAACCTAGTTATATTTCAATTTATTTCCTCCATCAGCTTGTGTATTATGTGTCCATGTATATGTTACGTTCATTTCTATATCCTGCCTCTACCTGGGAATGTGTGCTTATGCATATGTTATTTCAGTTTCTATACTTTGTCTCTATTTGAATAGTTTTTTCAATCTCTTGTGCGTGTACTCATCCGTTCGCCTCCTCCCGCCTCCTCTCCGTCTGGCCTCCTCATCCGTCTCCGTCCTCGCTCCGTCACGTTTCACCTCCGCCTTCTCCTCTCTCCTCCCTCCGGTTTCGGTCTCCCACTCTGATCCACCTGCGGGCTCCCTCCAATCTCTGCTGCAGGCTCCGCGTCTGTTCCTCCCGCCTCCTTCCTTCTCCGTCCTCCGTCATCCGTATCCCTCGCCGTCTCATCTCTCGCTCCGCTTCTCGTGCCGTCGCGTACATCGCCGCCCCTTCCTCCCAGTGAATCCTTAGCGAGGTCATGGGTGACTGGAATCTCATTCCGTTTTCTTTCAGGGTTTTCTTCAGTCCCGCGTAGGACCTGCGTGTTATCGCTACCGCTGTCGAGTAGTCGTGATCAAATGATAGTCTTTTCCCTTCGATTTCAATCTTCTTGGTCCACGCGGTTCTGAGTATCAATTCCTTAACCTCGAATCTCAGAAAATTAATAATCACCGCCCTCGGAGGTCTGTCCGGTTGTGGTCTCGGAGCCAACGCCCTGTGGGCCCTCTGTATCTCCATTTTTTCCAGTCCCGTTTCCTTCATTTGTTCTTTGATAAGCTTTTCCACATATAGGGTCACCGATTCCCCTTCGACTCCTTCTTTCAGTCCCCATATTCTGATGTTATTTCTCCGTGACCTCCCCTCCATGTCCGACATCTTTGTCTCCATCTGTTCTTGTTTCTGAATCACACATGTTAATACCTCGTGTATCTCCGTGTTCCATTCCTCCGCGTGTGCCGTCCTAGTCTGTAACTCGGTCACGTTTCTGTCCTGTTCCGCCATCTTCTCCTCCACCCTTTTGATTTCTGTATTCATTTCACCTCTGAAGTCCTCCTGTTCCTTCCTCAATTCCTCCCGTAGCTTCCCAATATCATTCCTTATCGTGTCCGTGTTCAGTTTTATCGCCGCTGTTATGTTCTCCAGTATCCCGGCCTGCATGATCACGGCCCATCCTGGCATTCCCGTGTCTGCCTCAGCGGTACCTCCCCCTTCTTTCGCCTGGCTTTTCTCGGCTTCGCTTCGGGGATTCTGTTTCTTCAGATTCTCTCCTTCTCGTATGTTCTCCATTTCTATTTCCTTCACAATTGTTGTCTCTTCCTTACTTCTCGTGAGCATTTTCCTTTTTAATTACTTTTCGGGTCTTTTTTTATCCGTTTTTTCACTCATTTGACCAGGAGCTCTTTCGCACGTGTGTTACCCGTCTGCTCTCATACCGGAAGTTCCCAATGTTTCTCTTTCATAGAAAAATGTGTGGTATCTGTGGTGTTCAACTGGTATGTGTAATGGAACACCGTGAGACTTCAAACATAGGCGTAACTGTATGTAAAAAAGCCATGTGGACTCGGTGAGGTTAAACTTTGTGCATATTTCTCCATAACTACAGAAGCCCTGGTTATTAAAAATATCCCCTAATGAGTGTATGCCTTGCTCTTCCCAAATAGGGAATCTTATAGGACGTTTTCCCATTAAGAGTGCATTGTTATTGAATATGGGAGTGTGATTATGCCATTTTTGAGGGTTAGGATATTTTTTTTGTGTTTCCCGCCATGTTCGGATTGCATGGGTAATTATGGGGCCAAATTTCCGCTCACAGTGCTTGATTGGAAGTTTAGTGTGTGCTATGTCCTTCAGTCTCTGTGGGGCTACTATGTTTTCTTCCAATTCTCTCCAAGATACCAAAGCCTGGGGATCAAACCATATTGTCAATGGTCTTAATGTGAAAGCCTTAAAATATTGTAAAAAATCTGGAACTGCCATGCCACCGTCTGCTTTATTTCTCTGTGCGGTGGATCTTTTTATGCGAGGTGGTTTGTTATTCCAAATAAATTTGTATGTGGAGGAGTGTAATCTTTTCCAGTAGCCCTCTGGAGGGGGTAACGGTAGCATTGAGCTGATGAAGTTGATTCTTGGTAATACATCCATCTTAACTATTGATACCCTTGCCTGTACTGAGTTTTTAAGTTTTGCCCACCTGTCCAGGTCGTCTTTGATTTTGTTCTGTATTTTTGTGTAATTGTGCTTCACCGTTTGTCTTATGGTGGGAAATATTTCCACACCCAAGCATCTAAAATGTTTTACCATGGGTATCGCACCTGGGAGGGTTGTGTCTTTTTTTGCATGGATGTTAAGTGGAAGGAAAGCCGACTTCGGCCAATTTATTTTAAATCCCGATAAATCACCAAAGTTCTCTATCAACTTGAGTAGATGAGGCAATGTGGTGTTGGGGCTTTGCATGAACAATATTACGTCGTCCGCATATAAACTAATTTTATGTTGTGTGCCCTTGATTACGATTGGTTCTATGTATTGGGATTGTCTTATATATTGTGCTAAAGGCTCTAATGATAGATCGAATAGTCCGGGACTAAGAGGGCAACCCTGTCTGGCTGAGCGTGATACCGGAAAGATTTCGGAGATGAATGTGCCTGTTGTAATCATGGCCGATGGGTCCTTGTATAATACTTTAATCATATCAATGAATCCTTTTCCTAACCCCATCCTTTCTAATACTGCCCATAGAAACGACCATTCCAGCCTGTCAAATGCTTTCATAGCATCCAGGGATAGCATCGCCTTAGGTGTGGTGTCCTCTTTGTCTGCATCTAGTACGTGCAGTATTCGTCTTATGTTATCATTGATCAGGCGACCTCTTATGAAGCCAGTTTGGTCCGGATGAACTAAAGACGTCATATGCTTTTGCAATCTGATGGCTAATACCTTAGAGTACAGTTTGACATCGGTTCCGAGGAGGCTTAAAGGTCTGTAACTACCGCACTCGGTGGGGTCTTTGTCTTTTTTGAGAAGGACTGAAATGAGTGCGATATTGTGGTGTTTATGGAAGCTCCCCTCCTTGACTGAGTATAAGATCATATTTAGTAATAAGGGTCCAAATATGTCCCAACAAGAAAGGTACATTTCTGATGGGATACCGTCTCTTCCAGGAGCCTTACCATTTTTCATTTCGGATATGGCCTTCTTGAGTTCCTCTAATGTGATCGGTGCTTCTAACTGTTTAGCGTCGTCCTCCGAAAGTTTAGGGAGAATAATTTGATTAAGATATGTGTCCAATTTGTTTTTATCAAAGGTCGTTTCTGAATTATATAAGTCGGAGTGGAATTCTTTGAATGTATCGTTTATTATTTTGGGGTCTGTTACAAGTACTTGTTGTTTTCTAATGGCAGTTATATCTGCAAATGTTGCATTAATTCTTAATCGCATGGCTAATAGGTGACTAGGTTTAGAACCTTGGAAATACTGCTGTTGTCTTGTGCTGCGTATTTGCATTTCCGATTTTTGTCTGTATATTGCATTGATCTCTGTATCATAGCAGTTTGTATGGATAATAATAATCAAAAATGCTGAAACTCACCGCAGCTTCCTCGTAGCGATGGGGGATGATACTGGAGCAAAAAGATCGCTATTATGGGATGTTGATCTAGGCGAACCATTTCCGGGTTGTATAATACTATATACGTCCAAATAATGTTGTTTATCGAGTTATGGCAACGGATCGATTATCCAGTGTGTCCAGATAGAGTCCCGCGAGCGATAGCGAGTGGCCGGAGGGAATAGGGAGACACACCGCCGTCACAATTATCAACATCCGGTTGTAACTCGCCGATCGGCCACCAGGTGGCAGTGTTGAAGCGTTGGAGTGAAATATGAATACCATGACAGAAATTTGAAATATTGATCTCAAAGACGCTGTAAAACGTCATTGGCAGATTACGCATGGCGAGGAATGACGTCTTAACACGTCATTGGCGATTAAAGGGTTAAATAAATGAGGCTACCCACAGCATCTCTGTAAATGTTTCAGTTTCTGAGCATCCTACTGATAGTCTAGTCTTTGATCACATGGTGTTTCCCTTGATCTACATTCTTACATGTCTAAACGTTTCAGGGTCTTTCCCACATAGTTACATCATTGAGAACATGGTAAGTCATCCACCTCTGTACTTAAACATGGAATTAAACAATCATCCACCTCTGTGCTTAAACCTGGGATTAAACATAGGATCAATTTCAGTATTTAGACATGGACTCTAATCAGGTATTTAAACCTGGATTCTACTCCTCCCATATTTAAACCTAGAGTATCCTCCTCCTGCTTTTAAGCAGTGTAGCCACCCTCCTTCATTATTTAAACATGGAGTACCCTCCTTCAGCCTTTAAGCAATTTGCTACAAACCACACTTTGTATTTGTCGTGGCCTTCAATACCCTCCTGGATTGAATACACCCATTTCCCTCCCACTGTCTGTCTGCCCTCTGGTAATTTGGTTGAATACACCCATTTCCCTCCCACTGTCTGTCGGCCCTCTTCGGGGGACAATGTGACCTCTTTAAAGGTCGGGGTTTAGCAGAAGCAGAAGCTACACCAGACAGTCTTTGTGCAGTCGCTTCTCCGATGGCCTTTCTCTCCGCATCGCCAACACGCCAGTTCCGTCGTGGTCCTGGTCCTCTCCCTTGGCGTCACACCCTCTCTCCCGCCTCCGCGGCGGCTGGGTGGATATCTTCTGAGGCCTCGAAGTTCCTTAACTTAGCCTTGAACTGTCCCAACATCATGTCCGTTGAACCACGTGTTACCAGGAGTGTGAACGGTTTGTACAGCTCCGGCAGTCCTCTCATCATCATCGCCATCATTAGCCCATCACTTGGTGCTTCTCCGGCACTCCTCAATGGCGTCGTGATCTGCTCCGCTCTGTTGACGTATTCGGTCACAGTCTCGGTGGGCCCCTTCCTCAGGGCCGTTAGTGTAGAATAACTACTTTCCAAAAGAATAGATTGTCCAATACGTCGGATTCCAATAGGCTGTACTTTATATAGAACCTTCAGCGCACGTTACATTACAGTTGAGTTCTCATCAGGTTCATTCATAAAATGCTCCCTGCCGTCTGCAACTTGGTTGGGTCCTGTGAATAAGCAGTCATTGAGGGATGGATGGCCATTTTCATGAGATGAAGCATCAAACACTACTCTCAGTTTCGTCGTCACCTTGTCCTCTCTGAGTACTGCGTGGTGAGGTAAGTAGTATTTCACACTGTCTGTCCTTGCATCATCCTTCGGCACGTCCTCTGCTATGTTCTGTTGTAAATAGTTCATGATACCTGCTGTAAAAGGTAACATCTTTCTTTAGTCTTTTCTTCAGACCATCAAACCTTTTCTTAGCGATTCTGTAATTGTCTTGGAGTTCTGTTCTTTCTGCCTTCCATGGCAACTCCACTTGGTATCGCCCATCTTTAAAGGTTGTTGTTCTCTCGAACATCTGTTGAGCTTCTTCTTCTGCTGGGTTCTGTGTTTTCTCGCCTGTTATACCCAGAGACTCAATTTCCCAGAATGCCTTTAGTTGATTGGAGACAAGTGTGTCTTCATCAATGGGGATGAACATGCATGCTGCCTCAGCTATACTTGACATGGACACCGGCCCCTGCACAGACCATCCAAAGGTGCTCTCCACTGCAACCAAAGTCTCTGTCAGCCTCTCCACTTTGCCTGATACTATTTGCCAATAATAGTCTGCTCCTATCAGGATGGAGAGCTCTGGATCACTTTCATTTCCTGGGAAGTCTGCCAATTTCAGACCCTTTTTCTTGAGCTCATGTTGAACCTGGTCACCAGGCACCTTCATCACTGCTGAGCACACCTGTGGGGTCTCTATAGCCTCTATTTCGATTTTTTGCTGGGTGTCCCAGACATTCCTCAAGGTGACCTTCACTGTGTTGTACTGTGACATTGTAGGGACAGAGGATCCAAACGTGTGAAGAGTGAGTTTCTCTTGTCTCATTACTGGTAACTTCAGGCTCTTCACAAGGTTTTCATGGATGAAGCTCCTCTGACTCCCTCCATCTAGTAAGCAACAAGCTATTGCCCTGCCTCCTGGGCCTTCCACCCATGCCTTGGCAGTTTGTAACAGCACAGTGTTCTGTCCATCTGGTTTCATCTTCACTGAATGAGGAATGACTGAGGAAACAACAGCCTCTTCCGAAACAGGGGGTTTCTCCTCACTTTTCTTGCCAGTGCAGACAGGTTGCACAGGAGACCTGATTTTTACAGAATTTGGCCTAAACACACAAAACATCTTCCCATTCTCATTAGTCTGTCTTTACGTTCAATAACGTTGTTGTCTGGGCAATGTTCTGCTTTGTGATCAGCACTGTCACAGAACAAACAGTTGTACACCTGGCTGGCTGTATGCAGTGTAGCAGTAGATTGCATGCTGGGTCTTTTTGATCTCACTTCACTGAATGAGTAGGCCTGTTTCCATGGCTTGCTCTCTTCTTTCTGATGGTTGGATGATGTTGTCATTTGCAGTGCTCTTTCTCTGCTCTGAACCTCCCTCTGTAGGAATGTGACTAGTTCAGAAACTTTCCATTCATCATCTACTCCCCTCTGACGACTATATTCAAGAGCGATGCTATCTGGAATCATCTGCAGTAAAATTGGGCATAGCAGGCTTCCGTAGGTTTCTGACACTACACCCAGTGACTCCAAGCTCCTCATTTGAATTTCACATTCATCATATAGCTGCCTCAATGCATTCACGTCAGAGGCTTTCTTCACAGGAGTAAGATTCAGTAGTTTTGACATGTGAGCACTGATCAGTAGATCTTTCCTTCCAAATCTATTTTGCAATAAAGTGACCGCATTGTCAAAGTTATCATCTGTTAATGTCAGTCCTGCTATTGCCTTTGCAGCTGGTCCAGTGAGATAGGTAAGTAAACTTCTCTCTTTTACACAGTCCATCATTATTGTGAATAGCAGTTTCATACTGGCTCCAGAATTCCTGCCATTTACTGACATCTCCATTATATTTCTCAATGACCAATCTTGGTAGCTTTACTGACTGTCTCTGTGATCTTGCTTCAGTATCACTCACCCGCCGGGCCTCTGCTGTCAGTTCCTTTTGGTTCTTTATTTCTCGTTGTGGGCGGCTCCGTTGGATAATGATGCGCTCCTTGCACGTCTCCGTGGATTCAATCTCCGTGTCCAAATCATCCATCAAAGTTAGCTGCTCTATTTCCCGGTTTATTTCAAGCAAACTGTCCTCCTTCGATGCCAGTACATCCAACATAGTTGTCAAGTCTTCAACACTCGGAGCCTCGATCCTTTCCAATCTCAGCGTCAATCTGATTTAAAATACGTGTAGTACCACCTCTGATGGCACCACGCTTCCGTTTCTGTCTCTCTATTTCACTCCGACGTTCGTTTTCATCCATTCTATTGTTATATCCAAATGATCCAAATGATCTAAAGGTCCCTGGTTTCGGCACCAAAAATGTAGAATAACTACTTTCCAAAAGAATAGATTGTCCAATACGTCGGATTCCAATAGGCTGTACTTTATATAGAACCTTCAGCGCACGTTACATTACAGTTGAGTTCTCATCAGGTTCATTCATAAAACGCTCCCTGCCGTCGGCAACTCAATCACCTAAAAGGACGCAGCTGGTAGCAGGTGCAAGGCATCCTGGGACTTGTATTTCTACTAACGTGGTGACTAATGTAAATAACAGTATCTCTGACTAGAATAAACAAACACACTTCCACTTCCACTTCTTCTTTCAAAGGTAAACAATAATCGATATTAACATATATGAAATATAACTCATAATCATTAACCTGGCCTATTAAGTTACAACAGTTAGTGCTATGTAGAGGGCCACGACTCTGGGTCTTCCTCGCCCGATGTAATGCTCTCTCAACACCTCCAGGCTTTCTCGGCCTCTGTCTTTAGTGTCGCGGAATATCAGCCCCAGGCTGGTGTCGTCGAGCAGCGGCGCTAACTCACAGTACACGTCTGCATTACGCTGGTCGTCCAGGGCTTGCTCTTCCGCCGTCAGTTCTCCCATGGGGGCTGCCAGGATCGTCTCCTTCAGCCCCGCACCGTGCATGCAGCATAGCATGCGCTCTTCCCAGAGCTCATAATCCTCTGCTTTTCCATTGAATGATGGCCATTTGCCCCTTCCCTTGTTTTCCATCCTCTTCGTTGGTGGTAAGCTTTAGCTCTTGTTGGCCTAGCGTCTAGCCACGCGGTGCTCCCGGCGCTAACCTAGCCTATACTTTAGCTAAGCTTGCTACAGTACCCTTATTATTTCGCCCCGGCGTTATCTGGGCCCATAACCTGTTAACAGAATTCGGCTATATGGCGACAATAATGTGGTCAAGACACAGGTCTTCTCTCACTGAGAGACTGGGGGAAAGAGAAAGAAGTGGGAGGAGACACCACTATTTATACTCGCCACCTGGCGGTGTTCCTGAGTGTCTCCGCCTAGAGCGCCCTCTAGTGGAAACAGTTATATATACAGTTAGACAGTTACTAGTGTAAACAGTTATATATGCAGTTAGACAGTTACTAACAATCCTACACAGAACCTCTGCCTTCAACACACTGGTTGGGCCTTTAATTAAGGATCTCTGCTGCTACCACAGGATGAGTGATCGATGTCCTTGTCTTCCCTCAGTCTGCTTCTCTTTCTCCCTCTCTCTTTCTGTGCCTGTGTCTCTTTGAATGTATTTTTCTTTCTTTCTTCCTCCCTCTATCCCTCCCTTCTTTCCTTTATTCCTTCCATCCTTCCCTCCTCTTTTTCTCAGGATCTAAAGGCAGAATACGGTTGAAAGGTCCACAGAGGGTATTATGTAAACAAGCTGTTGTTAGCATATTGGAAATCTTTGTCCAGTGGAAAAACGACCCTTATAGATCCATTGGGATTTACACCAACAGCTATGGGTAAAAAAAAGAGAAGAAAAACAGCAAACTGTCATTTGTGATCCACTTAAACACCCTGGAGAAATGTAACCTTTCTTCAAAGGTATCATTGACCTGCTTTTAACACATACACCAGCATCCTACCCAGAAATAGCATCCTGCCCTAGAGGGATGGGGGTAGAGGGCTGGTGGTCTTTCCCCTCTCTCCCCTACTCTGTCTCCCCCTCATTCATCCTAATGTCTCAATAAAAACATACAAAGAGGACTGGACTGCTGCTCACTCTCTACACAAAAAACACATTGTAGCACCAAAATGTGCAAAAAAGTAATGGAATACGCCTTTTCCCACAGCAGACATTTTGACATGTCATCGATGGGTAAACGCAGGTGTAACTACTACTACTGGCTCACTGACATGGCTCACTGGCATGGCTCACTGACATGGCTCACTGACATGGCTCACTGGCATGGCTCACTGACATGGCTCACTGGCATGGCTCACTGGCATGGCTCACTGGCATGGCTCACTGGCATGGCTCACTGACATGGCTCACTGGCATGGCTCACTGACATGGCTCACTGGCATGGCTCACTGACATGGCTCACTGACATGGCTCACTGGCATGGCTCACTGACATGGCTCACTGACATGGCTCACTGACATGGCTCACTGACATGGCTCACTGGCACACCTAAACTGAATTACTAATGTTATCAGTTATAGCTCTGTTTACCCAACGACGACACGTCAAAAGGTCTGCCGTGAAAAAGTTCTCTTGTTTCCATCAGGTCATGACTAGGGAACAGTCGTTCTACTATGTCGAGCGAGTTCGACGGACCAGGACAGGACCCGGGAGAGGACGACGACCCAGGAATCCTGGCCAGGTTTGTGAAGGGGGGAACCCATGCAGATCAGATCTGGTATTTGGGGCCTCGTCTCCGAAAGGAGACACCCATAGTGGTCCCTTTGTTCCTCCCCCGGGCCCCTGCTCCGGTCTCTCACGAGCTGCTGCACCGTTTCTTTTGTTCCTGTCCTCCGTTGTTTTCCAAGTTGTTCCATCAAAGATCTCACTGTTTCAGGGTCCAGAAATGGGCCCGGACAATCAGGCAAGCGAGCGAGCTCAACCGGCTCAGAGTAGACATCATCTCGCTTCTTTCATGGGCTCGGGTACCATCATGGCCCCATGCTCCTCCACTATTGTCCATGGACCATCTAAATGTGGGTTCAATTGCAAAGATTCCAGCGCTATAATTTCATCCCCACTGCTTCAGTGACCAACAGTATAAAAGCACTTAAACAACCAATGCTGATGTGAAACAACCTCATAATGAATAAATTCTCACAGGATGCAGTCATTCATTTTATCCTCGTTGAAAAAAGAGAAATCAAAGTATGCCCAATTTCCTGGCAGAACAGCTGCCCACAAAATGTTAAGAGCAAGGTTTCCATTTGCTCATTGATTTGGCTGTATGCCAGTCCACACACATGAAAACAAGCCTGTGGATAATACGCCTGCATGTTTTGTCACATTGTTTAGGAGGACGGGTCGATTTTTTACTGCATGCAGCAGTGACTGAGTTTACTCTTAGTCCAGTGGGCTACTATGTATCAACAAGCAGGCTCCCAAGTTTATGAAAAGGATGAATGAATATATATGATATTTTATTCAGCACGCCAGTGGATCTGGATTAAGCAAGACGAGCGGTGGCAGAGACAGCCTGGTGACGGACAGCAGCATCTATCAACACCATAGAGTTGAGTGGTGGACAGCGGGGGTAGTACCAGGACACTGGTCCTACTGCCAACAGTGGTGGAAGAATTACACAGTTCCTTTACTTAAGTAAAAGCAGAAATACCCAGATAAATGAGTACTCTGGAAAAAGTAAAAATCCTCCATTCAAATTCTACGTAAAAGTATAGAAGTATTTTCTATTGAATGTACTTAAGTATCTAAAGTAAAAGTATGCATTCTACATGACGTTTGTATGTTCCAGTCCTTGGGAGCAGGGTTCGAATTATCACCTGAGAGCTATGGGGGCCCCCTGAATTTTTTTTTTACTATTTTTTTTCCTGGAATTGTGGCTGTTTTCGAAGTCATATTTAGAGGAATATCTGTAATAATGACATCACACAACATTCTAATCATTAGACCAGGGGTGTCAAACTCATTTTCACAGAGGGCCACATCAGCATTATGGTTGCCCTCAAAGGGCCAAAGACCGTATTAATGTTAATGTAATGTAAAATAAATGTAGCTACTCATTTACATATTGTTAAACATGTTGTTTCTGTATTTATTACTTATTCAAGTTATACATATTGCATATGCATTTGCATAGATGTAAAAATATATGTTAGCTTATGTTATTTTAACAAATAATTTTAGTTTATCAGAACCCCATATTACTCCATCAATCAATGATCAAACCATTCAAGTAAATAACAAAGAAGAATATCATCAAATACAAGCTATGACATTAAGTTTGTTCAAAACCTTTTTGTCACAGTCAAGAAGGGCAGAACTAACAACTGAGCTGCAAAGAACACGTGGGACAGATGTAGCAGATGTTACAAAAACAAATGGCTGCACACAACCTTGCAGAGGCCACTAATGGAAGATAGTTTAATTAACTTTAATTAACAGATTGCAGAATGGGTACAGTACAGTACAGCTCAATACACACAATTGTTAAGGGAATGCAGACCAGAGAAGGACTTTCGACTTGTTTACTTCAGGGTCCCCCATTTTCAATTCGTAATGAAATTGCTATTATGTGTCTGCATGAACACACAACTGTAACTGTACTCAAAAATAACAAAATAAGGGTTGTCTCAGTTCACAACTATATTGGTCAAGTTTTGGGTGGGACTTGTTTGCGTCCCTACAGCTTCTTATTCAATTGAGCGAGATGCTCGGTTATGTCACACAGCCAGCTTGCATCTGACAGTTCAGACAATATTTCTTCAACCCTTTGTTACCTATTCCGCCTGGATCTTTTTTGTATTTTGGGCTGTAAAATTGTCAAAGAATGTCTGAGGAGTAAGTGCTTTTGGCTTTTTTCCTTTGTTACTTCATCAATACCTCAGATGTTCAACACACATGTATGTGTAAGAATGTGTAATAACTAAGGCTGTCAAAGCTTTATTAACGCATTAACCCACAATTATTTTAACGCCGCTATTTTTTTACCGGCTCTCTTGGGGGGCCACATCAAATGACGTGGCGGGCCGCATTTGGCCCGCGGGCCATGAGTTTGACACCTATGCATTAGACTATTGTGTGATGTGATTATTCAGGCTCATTCTTAACCATCAATATTTGTTCATTTTCTTACTCACCTCTGATATATAATGCCATATTTACTTATTTGCATTTTGCATCTGAAAAAATACAACAATTTAATTTGAAAAATTAGACCAAATTTATGAACTTGAATTAACATTTATTTGTCTCTGCACTTATAAATCAAAAACTAACAAAATAATCTAATGGAAAATAAATAGTTGTATGGCACAACAGCAGCATTTATCAGGATACAGTAAGTAACATTATCATCTGATAATAAAATGAACATAAAATAAATACTTGTATAAATCAAAATAAATAATGTTATAAACAAATGTGCACAGGTAATCAAGAACTGTATGAAAAATAGTAGCAGCATCTTCTTAGAACAACAAGAAGAAAAGTAACTACTGCAGCATGTCACCGACATGCAGACTGGAAGAGCCGGGATTCAAACCACTGACCTCTTTTATCCAAAGCGAGTAGTGACGACTATATTCTCTTCCTCAACTTCTTGCTCTGAGAGCTAGTCACAGTCCCATTCATCCACTGCTCTGCCAAATGGGCTCCAAATGATTTATTTAACAATATCTTGGCGTTTTTACATGGAAGGCAGCCAATGCATCCCTCCTTGGTAAATAACCAGTCATATTTATTTTTCCAAAAGTTCCACTGACTCGGACCCCAGCATTGTGGTGGTTGAGTAGCAGCGCAGTCCAGGTCTAGTGGTGGAGACTCGGGTCTGGCAGTGGCAACCGGCGTGGTAACAATAACAGGTGCACTGTGCACAGGAGCAGCAGAGCTAACACTAGTACTAGCACTACAGTGTCAACTTCAGTGACAGTAGCGCTGCTAGCTGCTACACTAACAGCGTCAGTCTTTGGCCTTTTTATAAAACCAAAGCTGTCCAGCTTTGCACAGCCTTGCGGCGGGTTGAGCCTTTTTTTTTTTTTTTTTTTTTGCGGCATGTGGCGTACTGTTTAGTGTTTATGTTTTCAGTTGCAGGACACGGACCGGCAGCTTTCTGTTTACAGCAGCTGCTTGCTGCTTCTTCTTCACTAGGTTGGAGTAGCGTTAAACTTATGGGTGACGCATAGCGGCTTGGAGGTGAAATGCAGCCTATTCCACAACATTAATTACTCAGTTCTTTTAAAAACTGAAAAGAAAAAATGATCTATTAACAATTTATTTAGGTAACATAAATAATACTAATTCGTAAAAAAAAAAAAAAATTATATAAATTTTTTGAGAGACCCCCATAGGGGGTCTTGACTATGGGGGCTCAGACTATAGCTATGGGGGCTGAGCCCCCATTGGCCCCCTCATAATTCGAACACTGCTTGGGAGCATTCAATCCAAAGTATAAAATATAAAATCCATAACAAAGTAAAGTTCCCTATAACTCACGTAAAGTACAAGTAGCTCGAAATTGTACTTAAGTACAGTACTTGAGTAAAATTACTTAGTTACTTTCCACCAGTGATGTGACGTTCACCAACCATCCCATTCTTTTGAACGGCTCTTTGGTACGAACAAAGCGAACCGAGTCATTCTTTGCGGGAGCCGTTATTATTTTTTTTTATCCACTTTTTCTCCAATTTTCTATATTTTTCTCCCATCCCAATTTCGTATCATCCAATTCAACCCTCCCCTGTCACGGACGCTGTTTCTTGCCTCCCACAAGCCGGCTGCAATGTGGACTAAGTCATACATAGCACAAGTCCCCTCCGGTACTTGAGGTAACAGCAGTCGCATCTTTTCACCTGCGCAGCTCGATCTCTCAGTGGCGAGGAGTAACGCGTGGGAGGCTCACGCTGCCCCCGACACTTCCTGATTCTACTGCGCAGGCGCACCAACCGACCTGTAGGAGTCGCTGTCCACAACGCCCGATCCCCACCCATCAGTTTCCCACCCCCTAATACGGCCAATGTGTATTAGTATGAACGACCAGCTAAACTGAAAGCAAATGTGGAGCGCTGGGCTCGAACTGACGAGCCCACCGTCTCCAGCATTTCGTGGCGAGCGCCTTGCCCACTACGCCACGTAGCCGCCGCGGGAGCCGTTATTTTCATAGTTCGTTGTGCTCTAAATCCATTCCCCTTTACGTGAACACACGTGGATCTTCTTGTTATGAATCTAAATACCACATGCACTTTATTGTTCATGTCAAAAGGGGAATGGATTTTCTTCTGGGACGTTTTGTCACCTTAATAATATATATTTTTTCATTCAAACTTTGGTGGATGCTTAAGACTGATAAACCAAGTAACCCCTAAATTTTTTTATAAAAAAGAATGATGAGCCGTTCTTTTGAATGTGACAAATTTTTTCTTGGAAAGAAACAGCAAAAAGATCCGGTTCCCTTCAAAGAGTAATTCCCATCACTACCATCAAGACCCCCCCCCCCCACCCCCATACACACACACACACACACACACACACACACACACACACACACACACTTGAAAACCACTTAACTTAGGCCCAGTCTGGAGGGGGGTTCCTTGAGGAAGGAAAAGAAGGTGAGCGATGCCACTGGCTCAGAGAGGCACAGGGGTGAGTACCTGTAAAGGTGAGCCAGTTGCAATAACCCTTATCGTATTTTGCATATTTTTATTATTTCTTTATTTGAGCCTTTATTTAGCACTTGCTACTTGGATTAACGATTCTTTGTAATCGTACGAATGAACACAGATTTAGCTAATATACGATGACATCTGACATTACAAAACATACTATAGCCCCCCAGCCCCCCCTCCCCCACCTCTTCCACATCCATTTAGTCTAATACTACTATACATTAAGCATTCTAGGGATACTACTCTGCAGTAAGCATCCTGGGAATTGCAAGCATTTGACCCCCAGTGTCCATTGCTGACAGATTAGGCTACTCTCGCTCAAATGTAATCCTATTAGGCTGGCCTAGGGCTTGTTGCCAGGAGACATTATATATTAGTGGAGGGGGGGGTTGCAGGTCATAAATGGCCACCATATGTCTATACATGAGAGCCAATGGATGGTGACCTTTGAATACTTGGTGCAAAGCAGACCCATGTTCTGGGGAAAGACTATGAAGATTGTTTGTGCTTTTATTGCCCCCATTATTATCCATAATGTATGTAGGCATGCAGTGGTAGCCATGAGGCCCATTTTATAAGGCATGCCTGCTGCATTATTATATATACAGTAGGTACAGTGTAAGTACAGTTTAAGTACAGTGTAAGTCCAGTAAGTAAGTACAGTATAGGTACAGGATAAGTACAGTGTAAGTACAGTATATGTACCGTGTAAGTACAGTGCAAGTACAGTATAGGTACAGTGTAAGTACAGTGTAAGTACAGTATAGGTACAGTGTAAATACAGTGTAAGTAAAGTGTAAGTACAGTGTAAGTACAGTATAGGTAGTGTAAGTACAGGAGAATTGGGGCAAATACCTTTCCATCTCACTACACTCAGCTTACAGCTCCATTTCCTTTAACGACACAGCGATGCCTGTTTAAGACCAATCATACAGTAGGCCATTTCCAATAGAGAGGCTTGTCACCGCCACCAACAACCATTACTATAATAGGTAAGGAGAGGAAAGTGACCAGGAAGCCATTGTGTGAATGTCTTTGGAATGGCACACATTTAAATGTCCTTAAACGGTGCGTCCAACGATCTGTAACAGTGCAGATGAGGTCGACTTGAACTTTTTCCAACCCATCTCTTTCTCAATAGGAAGTCAATGGAAACTAATAAGAGATGTAGTAAAATAAAAATAAAGCGCGACAGGCATCAGCAGATGCAGCTAAGTATCCTGTCACGCTGCCAAGGGCACACTGCCGCTTTAGCTTTAAGTGCATCTGAAGGGGACATACGGTGTGTCACCTGTTTATTGTTGTTGATGTATTCAAGAAACAGGGGACAGAAATGCATGATTCATGCAGTGATTAAGGCTACGGCAGCTGTGTTAAGTGTTCCGGAATCACTGGAAAATACATCAAATGCGATTTCGTATTGCAGAATATGATAAGAGAACTCTGATGGAAGTTGAACTGGCTGGCAGCCACCAGTGCAGTGCTTAAAAAAAAGGTGTGCAAACTATGACCTGCGGGCGTCGGGCGATGATCACAGTGAGGCCAATAAGCACCTAATTGTTGCATGGTAGTTCAGACAATCAGAGAATAGTTCAGAGAAATACCCTATTTAAATTTTTTTTTTTACTTACTATAATCAAGTCAAGTCAAGTCAAGAGTTTTATTTGTCACGGCATACGAGTATACAATGAAATGCGGGTGGTCTTGCCCGCAACGATGTGCATAATACAATAGTAATAACATAGAATCCAATAGAACGACATTGTGCAATAAAACAAGTAAACAGAGTATAGGGCATATCGGTATATGTACATAAGTTATTTACAGAGCATGGTAGGACATGCTAGGTCCTGTGGTAGTGCAATACACTGTTAGCTATACGGATGAGGCACTGGGTCTTTCTGTACATGCTATATTATACAATCTCAGTTATACTATACTATTCTTAAAATGACCTTTCCTTAGTGGCCATAAGTGTGGGCGTGTGCAGCATGAGTGTGTGCTTGCTCATGTTAAAGTGGCTGCTAGTGTGTGAGCGTGTACAGTGTGTGTGTCGTGTGTGTGCTCATGTGTGCTTGTGTGTGGAGAGTTCAGTGTTCAAGGCTCTGATGGCCTGGGGGAAGAAGCTGAGCCGAAGTCTCTCTGTCCTAGTAGCTGGTGTTCGCAGGCGTCTGCCTGACCTCAGCAGCATGAACAGGCTGTTGTTGGGGTGGTGAGGGTCTTTCATTATTCTGCAGGCTCTGGATTTGCACCTCTTGTTGTATAGAACCTGCAGGCAGGGTGCGATCCACGAGGGGAGCTGTGGGAGCCATGGCTCCCTTAGATCAGACATCAGCTCACCTGAATACATGATTTGTGAATCTTTGGGGGGTCTCTAAATTACTGAAAATAAATGCTACTTTTGCCATGCATTTCAAATTTTTCTGTACTTTTCTATATCGTCATCATCGTGTATAATAATAAAATTAGGCTATTTTGATGTATAAATGATTTCCGCACAAATTCACCGTAATAGACAATAGGTTGCGGGCGGCACTGCAGATATACCCTACTCGTAATACGCATGGAACATGCATGCTATTCTTGCGTTCACCATTCGGAGCGTGGCAGCGCTGCACTGCAGTCTGCACTCTGCAGGCACAAATAGACGCATCCAGGATAATGTCGAAAGTTTTTCTAACCAATTTTGATTTTACAAAGAAGACGAAGCAACTTGCTGCTGGGACTACTTCTGTGACATGCAGATTTTGAGAATTGGGCAGACCATCAGGACAGGTCGGTGGCGATAATGTTGAATTTTTTTACTACTGGAGATGAGGAGTGACTTTTAATAAAACTGCAAGAAAAACAAATGTAATTCTCTCCGCGGCAGTGAGCTGGAGTCTCTCTCTCTCTCTCTCTCTCTCTCTCTCTCTCTCTCTCTCTCTCTCTCTCCGCGGCAGTGCAGTGAGCTGGACTCTCTCTCTCTCTCTCTCTCTTCTCTCTCTCTCTCGCGGGCGTCTCTCTCTCTCTCTTTCCGCGGGCGTCTCTCTCTCTCTCTCTCTCGCGGGCGTCTCTCTCTCCCCCCCCCCCCCCCCCCCTCTCTCTCTCTCTCTCTCTCTCTCTCTCTCTCTCTCTCTCTCTCTCTCTCTCTCTCTCTCTCCGCGGGCGGGCGTCTCTCTCTCTCTCTCTCTCTCTCTCACGGCAGTTGCGAGACTCAGGGAAGCGCTCTGAGATTTTTTTTTGCGCCTGACCACCCCCCCCCCCCCCCCCCCCCCCCCCCCCCCCCCCCCCGCTCCCCCAAAGATCCTGATATGGATCGCACACTGCCTGCAGGGGTGGTAGTGCAATACCCGCGGTACGCTGAGCGCACCACTCTCTGTAGGGCCTTCTTGTCCTGTGCCGTGCAGTTTCCATACCAGGCAGTGATGTTTCCAGTCAAGATGCTCTCTATAGCTCCGGAGTAGAAGGACTGGAGTATCTTCCCAGATACTCTGAACTTCCTTAACTGTCTCAGGTGGTAGAGGCGCTGCTTCGCCTTTTTTACGACTGAGTCTATGTGTGTTGTCCATGTCAGATCCTCTGAGATGTGGACCCCCAGGTACTTAAAGCTGCTCACCCTGTCCACGGTAGCCCCGTTTATCCTCAGTGGTGTGTGTGTCTCCTGCTGTCCTCTCCTAAAATCCACGATCAGCTCCTTGGTTTTACCAATGTTCAGAAGCAGGCTGTTGTCCTGGCACCAGCGTTCCAGTACCTCAACCTCCTCCCAGTAGGCCTTCTCGTCGTTGTCCGAGATCAGCCCCACCACCACTGTGTCGTCCGCAAACTTCACTATAGAGTTGGAGCTGAACTTGGCCACACTATGCTATATGAAGTTCAATCATAAAGATTGAACGCCAGAGGCAGTGGTGGACTGGCTGTTTGAAGGGCAGGGGGCGAAAAGAAAAAAAGGGCACCTACTGCACGTCATGAGGCCCCATCAGCAAAAAGCTATGATGCATCATGTATGGCGAAATAGTCTTTATCCTTGGTTAAGATTAACATTATGTAGGCTAGACAATCCAGATAAAAAGTATATAACCACACCTCTATGATAATAACACACAGGGAACATACATGCACCTTTCAAATGGAGCAAATAACATTATTTATATTATAATAGTTATAATATTGAATATTGTAATGTATATAATATACGTACTGTACTGTAGCCTATGTTATAATTGTATTATAAAAGACTAGTCATACAGCACTACCACTAGCCCTCGACCTTCCCTTGATTGGTATTAAAAAGAAAAGGTCTACGGTTGGTCAATTAAAATGTTTAAGACACCCTATTTGAGCATTCTTGACCATGTTAGCACATGATGATAATCAGTGATAATCCAAACTCGAAGCAAATTGGGGGCATACACATTGACCAGTAACACTGGTCTTTGGTACAAAAGGCCCACTATGACAATGTACTTAAGCATTACATCATGCGACGGAGTGTGTTATACAAATTAGATCACGCCTATGGGTGGTTGTTAGGCCCGAGGCGCAGCCGAGGGTCGTTAGACCCCCATAGGCGTGATCTAATTTGTATAACACACTACTTCAAGTGATGTAATGCGTTTTTTTCAATGACCGAATTCACCCAACCTTATTGCTTATAAACACACAGTAATTGAAGCATAATGGATATTTATTCACAAAACCATCCACAGAGAAAGTAGATCCAATAGTATATCCACTAGTAGACACCAGAGGGAGCTCCACAAACCATGTTAAACCCAGATTCGGCTCAAACAAGGGACTAAATGCCCTACCCACAGCTGTAAAGGAATGTGAATTACTACCCACTTTCAAAACCAAAAGAGAGCACCTACGGGAGACTGCAATTCGAAACGGGCCCCAGTAAATGTCCTTACCCAACCCCCTCCAATGTACAGTAAATGTCCTAACCCAATAATACACAAGACCCTTTTCTTGGGACCAAGTAAGGTTTCGTCGATAATCCAATGTACAGTTCTTGCTCTGGTCTGCATCTCCTTAACAATTATGTGTATTGAGCCGTACTGTATTGTACCCATTCTGCAATCTGTTAATAAAATGTTCAATCAATCCGCGATTTTTCTTTTGTTTCACAATGGGTCATGACAAATTAATTACATAATCCATGTGTATGTAACAAACTAACATATTGCAGTTCACTGTATCTTTTTTGGAGGATTAGTTCAAAAGCTATTCATACTTCAATTTTTTTTTATCTATGGCGGAAAAAGTTATTCGGTTGTGGGAGGGATCTGGGGTCACGTGGAGTGTGTTATACAAAAAAAGAACGGGTAACTTGACTGTTTCAGCCAATCAGAATCAAGAAATGTGCATGCCATTGTATAAAGGCCATTTTTATCAGCAATGATCTTGGTGGGGGAGAATTGAACATTTTTCCTAATAAGAATCGCCACACCTCTGGCCTTTGAATTGAAGTCAGAGTGGAAGACCTGATTAAACTGAGGGCTGTGTAACCTGTGATGATCTTTGTTCCTTAGGTGTGTCTCCTGTAAAAATACGATGTCAGCTTAATCGCTTAAAGGGGACATGCATTGCTATTCCTTGCACTATTTGGGCAACTTTACACAATTCCTGTGAGTCTATTGAACACATCTGTAAGGTTTATAAAAAAAAATCATTGTTTTATATTTCTAATGGAGTACTCAAAAGCATCATTTTCCAGCCCCAGGATTTATTGGATGGGCTCCGCCCATAAGTGCTTTCAGTGACAGTCACCCACACAGCGTGATACATACGAGAGAGAGCGTAAGAGAGAAAACGAGCAAGCGAGAGAGAGAGAGAGGGAGATAGAGAGAGGGAGAGAGAGAGAGGGAGAGAGAGAGGGAGAGAGAGGAGAGATGCGTCCCAGACACACATGCAGTCAAGTTTGTGTGTGTGTGTGTGTCCCCGACGAGGGAGAGAGATGCTGTACACACATTTACACACACTTCTGCAGTCCCTCCCGCCGTCCCTCTCTCTCTCTCTCTCTATCTCTCTCTCCCTCTCCCTCTCCTCGCTCGTTCTCTGCCTGTCAAACCCCGTTTGAGGAAGTGTCGGGTTACACTATGCCTACGTCCCCGACACACACGCAGTCAAGTTTGTGTGTGTGTGTCCCCGAGGGATAGAGATGGCGCACACACATTTACACACACTTCTGCAGTCCCTCCCGCCGTCCCTCTCTCTCTCTCTATCTCTCTCTCTCACTCCCTCTCGCTCGTTCTCTGCCTGTGAAAACCCGTTTGAGGAAGTGTCGGGTTACACTGCACTACAACCATAGAGGGGGCGTTACTGCAAATCAGTGCTATATTAATGTCAGAAAAACCATAAAATCAGAACAGCTTAGTTGAGTGAGGGAGGATCTCGTGAACTCGAGACTAGACTGATGAGTCAATATGGTAATTAGAGACACAGACCCATTGATATTAACTGTATTACTATAAAACCATGCTAAACACAGAAAAAAGCCATTTATAATGCATGTCCCCTTTAAGATGTGTAAGAACTTTAGATCTCTTGATTGGATTACCCATACCTTTAATATTCCAAGTCAGAAACCTAACGGAAGCACCTGTACCTGAAGGGCTATGACCTGTACTAAGACCTGCCATCACCCATTATCAAAATGTAGTGACAGCAAATATCTAAGACAACAACAAGGTTTTGCAGATCCGACCCCAGCCACATACATACATATTCACACACATTCCCCCGACCCCCCCTAACCCTAGTTCACTAACCATCTGACCTAACCACCGCCCACCCCCCACACCCAAAGTCTCCCTGACCTAGCAGTGAAGACTGCAGTGTATAATTTCCCTAGGAAGTCGTTTGCAAACTAAAAAGCAAACGGCTAGGTGACTAAGCTGAGCTAGTGGAGTCCTGCAGACTGTGTACACTACAGCATTTATTAAAGAGTAATGCGCGTGCGCAGGGCTTGAGCAATAACAAGCAATCATGACTGCGTCCCTGACGAAGACAGGCAGGAGCACTTGGACAGACACACACACACACGCATACACGCACACGCACGCACGCATGCACGCACGCACGCCAGGAAATATTGTGCGAAATATAGCACTATATCATAGCATCCAATCAGGCCACTTTTGAAGCGGGGGGTCTGGGGGTCCACCACCAGGAACATTTTAGTTACAAAGACTTAATTTCCTGCATTCTGGTGCAGGGATTTTTAGAAATGTTACCCTTTAAATGCCAGTGTTTGTGATGGCATCACAAATTATTGTAAAAGAAACACACACAAATGTAAATATTTTCAATAAAATGCAAAGTGGATTTTTCTGGGGGGTGGTTATTACAGACATATTATTATATGTCAATGATTAGCAACAACACTGATTTTGATGGATTTTTTGTTTTTTTGTAATGTCAGATTTATTTGCATTAAGACCCCTCTGACATCTGAACATTCGAGAGGGCTTGTGTCTAAAATGTAAAACTTCAATGGGTGGAATATTACATTTCTAACAATGGGAATGAGTTAGACTTTATTGTTTCATCGTTGGGAACAATCCTCCGATACATTTGGAGTCAGCCAGCTGCTTCTTTTCACCTGACAGCAAGGACTCTCACTGGGGGAATGTAACGCGTGCGGAGGTTCATGCTACTTCCCCCCGATCCCATCCCTGCTGAACAGGCGCCCAGACCGACCAGTAGGAACCGCAGTTTACAACGACCAGGACACATACCCTGCCGGCTTTCCACCCGCTAACACTGCCAATTGTGTTAGTAGGGACGACTGACCAAGCCGGAGGTACCGCTGACAGCTGGATTCGATCCCAGAGTCTCTGCGGTGGTAGGCGAGTGCATTCTCCACTGCGCTACCCACCCGCCCCTTACTTTTAAATAAAGTTTAAATAACGTATGCTAACTTAACATAAAGGATAAAAGGGGACAGTGCAGATAGATATTAGTCCATTGGCCCCATAAGATATTTGCTAATGGCCATACAAATGTGTTTTGAATGTAATCATGGTTTGACTAGACTGTCGCCATGAACCCCACTTTTGGCAAGCCTGCCCTACTAAGTTTAGGGAGACTGCAGGCACTGCATCTCATTTTCTTCACTGGAATTATTTGTATTTAATTTCTTTTGCAAGGGCACTTGGAAGAGAATCTGAGAGGGAACATCATAACAGCACCGCTTTCCATTGGAAGGGCACCCATAGAGAAGGTCGAGTTTAGACCATTGGAAGGGCACCCATAGGGAAGGTCAAGTTTAGACCATTGGAAGGGCACCCATAGGGAAGGTCAAGTTTAGACCTTCGGAAGGGCACCCATAGAGAAGGTCAAGTTTAGACCATTGGAAGGGCACCCATAGGGAATGTCAAGTTTAGACCATTGGAAGGGCACCCATAGAGCACTGCATCACATTTTATCCACTAACAGAACACTCATTAAGACACATTATTGAATTTTCTTGCTATGTTTTCCCATGTGAAGAGCAGCCAATAGGGCACATCCTCTCGTTTTCACCACTCAAGAGGACACTTTAGCATGGTGTTTTTCAACCATAGTGGCACCAGGGGGGGCACCAGTGCTCAGAGAGTTTAGGTATGTTTACCCTCCACTACATCCCCGGGAGCAACAAGGTAGCAGCGCAATGCAAAGCAATATCCCCCATGGCTGTCATACCGTGGCCTAGATAGCTCACTGCTCAGTGGGTGTCATGGTAACCTGGAGGATGAGGAGGAGGAGGTAGTGTGCGTATCGTATTACTGATGTGTCTTCTTCTGGCCGGCCAGCACATTGGGGAAGGGATGATAGGTATCATAGACACAGAGCACATATGCTCTCTTGACAACACCAGACTCCACTGCAATGCAGAGAGAGAAGGAGAGAGAGAGAGAGAGAGGAAGAGAGATGAGTGAGAGAGAAAGAGAGTGTCTTCTAATAGTCAATCTAGCACTGACATGATTGAAATGATATCAGGGGGAACTTTAATAGTTTCAAGGTCATTTTCGCATGTTGAGGAGATAGATCTCCAGTTTGGCTCTGCCCGGTGATGATGAGTAATAATACAAATAAATAAAAATAGAAAATAGGGCTGTGATGTCAAAGCCAGGCTGACAGAAATGAAAAAGTGTCAAACCTTCATACCTTTTTGACAGCCACTGTAAATGCAGTTTCTTGTCAGGAGTGAAATGAGTTTTGGCTGCAGGCAGGGATTATGAATCTCTTGCAGCTCACTGTCTGGCTGTGAGATGAGAAGGATAAAATGTTCCCAAGTCAGGTCAAGTTAAGTGTATTAGAGGCAACAGGGCATCAGCGACATCCATCAAGCATTGGCACCCAGGATGGCTGTCGACCATAGCAATGGTTAAATCTAGAATTCGACAGTGTGCTTCACAGCAGTAAAATACATAAAATGCTGTAAAAATAGACATACAATGAGCATAAAATAGAGCAGAGTAGCTAACACTGGACTGATGTTCTCTCTCCTCTTGGTTCTAGTTAATAGCCTAGCTGCAGTGTTTTTCTTTCTCAGAGAGGCCAGTAAAGAGTGCATTACAGTAGTAAAGTCTGCTTGAAATAAAGGCATGGATCCGTTTTTCAGCATTATTTTGATTTATAAAGGTCGTACTTTAGCTATGTTTCTAAGGTGGAATAATTAAGTTTTTGTTTTGATGTGGGACTTTTAAAGCTTAGGTCTGAGTCTATGTTATCACCAAGACTTGTAATTTTTTTTTTTTTGTATTTTTTTTAAATAATTTTTTAAACATAACATAAAATTAGACACACAAGCATTAACAGTAAACATCCAATGTAAATCACAGGACTATACATTCCATTTGAATCAATATAAATGTAGTTTACGAGATATATATCTTGCTCGCTCTCCCCCCCCGGACCCCCACTTGGATAATCCATCCATTTTCATTCGTTTCTAACCAGGCACTACAATTCATATGCTAGCTTTTATTCTCTCCACCACTTCTAACCAGATTGCAATGTTGGTTTCACTGACACCTAAAATTCTTGCTGTAGATATCTCTAGATAAATCACATCGAGATAGGTAAGAACCCATACCTTCCGGCACATTTTATCCGGTTGAATCCATCGTGATGCTATCAGCTTTTTAGCAGCTGTGAGACCGGATAAAACTAGTCTCTTTAGCTGTATAGGGGCTGCAAACTGAAAAACATCATTCAACAGAAATACAGAGGGATGTACAGGTATGTTCAGAAATAAGAATTCTGATAATTGCTGGGCAGTGATGCCACTAACGCGTTACTAAGTAACGCGTTATTGTAATCTGATTACTTTTCCCCGAAAATAGTAATCTAACGCGTTAATCTTTACAAGCCAGTAATCTGATTGCAGTTACTTGTCCAAGTGGCCGTGCGTTACTATTTCGTTACTATCTCATCATAATGCAGGCGGAATGCAGTATTTTCTTTCGTTTTCGACAGTCAAATATACGTTTGGAAAGCTTTTCCTTGTATTGGGGAGTGACGTCACAGCACGCAACCTCGCGTGTTGATCCATGCTGGTGGGCGCGGCTGTTATTGTTATTATCAGGCTGACCTGCGAGCTAGCAGGGAGACACTCGCACTCGTAACGCTTTCTGGCACTGGAAGTTCACTAGTCTACTTAACGTTTGTGTAAACTAAGCCGGGTGAAAAAAACATTCACTTTGCGGAGGAAACAAAATACTGTCTACCGCATATGGAATATACAGCACAGCACGACCATCGACTTCTACAGGACTCGGAGTCGGAGCTGCACCAGCCAAACAGTATGTTCTACCTTTGAGTTAAACATCTTTTGCAGTGCACTATTCATGAACATGGAACACCATACTGCAGTATGTAGGTTGTCAGTAGCACACTGACAACACTGCAGTATATATATTCCCTCCCCGCCGTATGTATATTTCCCTCCCACCCACCCACCCCCTCCTAATGTACAGTCCCCTCCCCATCATATGTATATACTCTGTCAGGATCTAGGGGTAACAGTACTGTATATTTGAATACCGCTTATGTCACAAATGTATCAGTACTAAATACCTATATGTCCCTATGCCATAAATGTCATGTATGTTGTGTATGTCATAAATGTCTATATGAATTGAAAATGGGGGACCCTGATGAAAACAAGACAAACGTCTTTCTCAGGTCTGCATCCCCTTAACAATTGTATGTATTGAGCCGTACTGTATTGTACCCATTCTGCAATCTGTTAAATAAAGTTTTCATTCATTCATTCACACAATAATAAATAATAATAACGTAGAACCATATCTGAATGGGGCAGGCCTCAAAGGTAGGCTACATATCAGCCTACATGTGGTGTTATTGACCATTTATCTTTTGTGAAATCTATAGATCTATAGATAGCAAGATAGGCCTACCTGCCCTATTAGTACATTTTACTCAAACTGAGTACATTTTACTAAATTTTTTTTGTCATTCTTATGTTGTGGCAGCAGCAGGGGGGACGACTTCGTAACCTAGTTACTTTCAAAGTAACTAAGTTACTCTGATAATCAAGTAATCAGTAAAGTAACTAAGATTACTTTTTAAAGGAGTAATCAGTAATCAGTAATCAGATTACTTTTACAAGTAATCTGTGGCATCACTGTTGCTGGGTCACTTCTTGCCAGAATATCTTAACCGGTGGGCAATCCCAATACATGTGCATACATTTACCTTCATCCCCATTTGTACATAAGGAACATAGAGAATCTTGTCTAAGTCCCATTCTGTTCAATCTTATAGGAGTCAGGTATGTCCTATGAATATAATTAAGATTAATTTGTTGATGCGTGACGCAATTCGAACGTTTGCCCAGACTTCTTGTCAATCAAAATCTATTTCCAAGTCTGGTATATCCCTCCTCCAGACTGAGTCTAGGGGAAGGATTCCATACGAAGACATTAGTAAGTGATGATAAAAATCAGATACGAAGCCTCTTGATGTCTCTCTTTCATAGAAGAATTTGTGATATCTGTGGTGCTCAATTGGTATCCTTAATGGGACTCCATGAGCCTTCAAACATTCCAATAACTGTGCGTAAAAATAATATGTGGAACTGGTGAGGTTAAATTTGTTATGTATATCATGATAGCTACAAAAACCCCGTTTGTTGAAAACATCTCCCAATGTATGTATGCCCTGCTTTTCCCATTTGGGGTATCTGATAGGTTGTTTTCCAATAAGGAGTGCATTGTTATTGAATAGGGGAGTATGGCTATGCCATTTATGTTGGTTAGAATATTTTTTTGTGTTTCACGCCATATCCGGATCACATGTGTAATAAGGGGGCCAAATTTCAATTCGCATTGCTTAATTGATAATATGGTGTATACTATGTCCTGCAGTCTATGTGGTGCTACTATATTTTCTTCTAAGTTTCTCTAGGATACAGATGCTTGGGAGTCAAACCAGGTTGTCAGTGGTCTTAAAGAGTACGCTTTAAAATAGTGGTAAAAGTCTGGAAATGCTAAACCTCCGTCGGCTTTGTTTCTCTGTGCGGTGGATCTTTTTATTCGTGGAGGTTTGTTATTCCAAATAAATGTATATGCGGTGGAGTGTAATTTTTTCCAGTAACCATCAGGAGGGGGTAACGGTAACATTGAGCTAATGAAGTTGATTCTAGGTAAAACATCCATCTTAACTATTGATACTCGGGCCTGTACTGAGTTTTTAAGTTTGGACCACCTGTCAAAGTCGTATTTGATCTTATCTTGGAATTTTGTGTAATTGTACTTCACCGTTTGGCTTATAGTAGGGAATACCTCAACTCCTAAACATCTGAAGTGTTTTACCATTGGTATTTCTTCTGGAAGGAGTATATTCTTTGCAGGGGCATTAAGTGGTAGAAAGGCCGACTTTGGCCAATTTA
The DNA here is from genome assembly GCF_963971535.1 of Notolepis coatsorum. Lineage (NCBI taxonomy): Eukaryota > Metazoa > Chordata > Actinopteri > Aulopiformes > Paralepididae > Notolepis > Notolepis coatsorum. The sequence continues at coordinate 52,041,804 of NC_140174.1, forward strand.
TCCTAAATCCCGATAGATTGCCAAAGTCATCAATCAACTTGAGAAGATGAGGCATTGAGGTGGTAGGGTTTTGCATGAACAATATATTACGTTGTCCGCATATAAACTAATATGATGTTGTGTGCCCTTAATTGCGATTGGTTGTATGGATTGGGATTGTCTTATATATTGTGCTAAAGGCTCTAATGATAAAGCGAATAGTCCGGGACTAAGAGGGCAACCCTGTCTAGAAGAGCGCAATACCGGAAAGATTTCGGAGGTGATTATACCTGTTGTAATCATGGCCGATGGGTCTTTGTATAATACTTTTATCATATCAATGAATCCTTTTCCTAACCCCATCCTTTCTAGTACTGCCCATAAATAAGACCATTCCAACCTATCAAAGGCTTTCATCACATCCAGGGACCAAGACTTGTAACTTCAGGTTTAATCCAAGGAGTAAATTGCCCCATTTTGCTCAGCAGCATTTCTCTTTTTGTTATAGGGCCGACTAGTAGGATTTCAGTTTTGTCCTCATTTAATTTTAAGAAGTTGTGTATCCATTTGTGTATTGCTAAGAGACAGGCAGAAATTCTGTTAATAGCTGCAGCATCATTTGGTTCAGCAGAGATGTACAATTGTGTGTCATCCGCGTAGCTATGGAACCTGCTCCCCGGACAGATGTAAAAATTGTTTGGGGGGCGCAATATAAATGAAGATATCATATCATATCATATCATATGGAAACATACATTGTGTTCTCTAATGATGTCCCCCAAGTGGCAGCATGTATAATGAGAATAATAGAGGACCGAGGCAGTTCCCTTGTGGGACTCCAAATTAAGTGTCATGTTTCTCAGAAGTATAATCTCCAAGCCTGACGTAATAGTTTCTCATTATCAGTGGCAAAACTTGCTTATAATCTTTTTAAAGATCCATGGACCTCATTCACTAACATTCTCGTAAGTTCGTAAGAGGAAACCTATACGATAGGCCTCCCCGGATTCCTGAACTCGTGGAGAGGTGGTTGAAAGTTGCCAAAATGATCGTAACTGAATGAAGAACGTCACTCACTCTTAAACTGAAAGCGCATTCTCGTACACCTGAATTTGCATACAGAAATGCAGCACCAGCTCTTTATAAGGGCATGAAGGACCGTGTGCAAAGAAATTCAAAAGCTTCTTATACCAGAAGGGAGAGGCTCAGTATTGCATCTGGGCAGTGGCGTAGCGTGGGTAAAATTACAGAGGATGCCAAGTCAGAATAATTTTTCACAACCTATGTTTTGATAATGCCTTGACCGATTGACCGATGGGAATTGTAGTTTTCTTTACGCTATTTTGAAGAGGACATCGAGAGCTTTGAATGAGCGTTGGAATTTTCCCGAACGACACTTCCCAAGCTTGGGGCTTCAAGCTAATTACATCTGTATGAATTTTACGAATTATGAATTGTATTATGAATATCTCTTATTACTTGGGATAATAAACCACAAAATGTAAAGTTTTTGACATTATTGGAGCGCAGTTAGTTTCTCTTCCATATTTGTAGCATGTAGCAACAATCAGATTTGAAATTAGTATCAAAATGGCGGCACTCTGGCCAAAATTATAAACCTACTGTACATACAGTCGATTTCATTATCTGTTCTTATCAGGCCACGTGAGCGGATCGGCGCGGCCGAGAAATCCGCTCTTCGCTCTTTAAAGCTTGGTCCGCTCCGCTAATCGCTCATGTTGACCCCGCTCCCAAGTCGCTCTCCGCTCGCTCCCCACTCACCTTGAATCGAGCGCTCCCCGCTCCCCGCGCCAGATCGCTCGGCAGTTTTTCTTTTTCTTTTTTGGAGCATGGTGTAAATGAGCTCAAACTACAACAGTCTACACCCCCTGGGCCCCTTAACAATTGTTTGTATTGAGCCGCATTGTAATTGTAGCCATTCTGCAATGTTAAATAACGTTGTTTATCCATTCACTAGTTCTATTAAGCGATGATAGGCTAGCCGAGCCACAATGCTATGGTCGCTGCCATTAACGTTAGCATGTAAGCTAACGTCAACAACAATGGCGTCGATACTTTTTTTAACAGGAGTGAGTGTGGGCGTCATAGATATCTATGGTGGGCGTCTCTACAGTGACGAAGCCTGAACCCTTCTCATTGGTTGAAAATGGCCTTCATGTTTGTACATCGCCATCTGTTGCTTTGGCATTGTACTGCATGTATATATTACATCAACAGTGTTAAACCACTGTGAGCGGCCTGGAGTGGATTGGAGCGGAGGAGAACTCTCGCTCCGGACGTCGCGCCGACTCATTTTAAAACCCACTCCTCGCTCACGTCAAAACAGCCCGCTCCGCGCCCCGCGCCGCTCACGCTCCGATCCGCTCACATGGCCTGGTTCTTATGCACGTGTGAATTGGCTATAATAAGGTAATTTATAAGCCTGCTATTCTATATTCTATAATAATATTTAAAATTGCATTGGTCCGGATGGGAGAATTCAGTACTGTATCTACAAAACCTTCTGTTTAATTATCTTCCCTTTATTAATTTCCTTAGATTTAGACACGTGATCTCAAGAAGGTAGTTTTTCATGTCTGGTCAATTTTAGCATGGTGTTATTCACTGTCAAAGATGCAAAGAAAAATCATAATTTATATTCTCCTTTGTTTCATCACAATTTAAACAAGCCTAGTAATAGACACAATATTTCTGACACTGGGAATACATTCACTGAGGTCCATAGATGTCCCTAGATACCAAGAACATGCAAATGGACCTTGTAGAAGTGGAGCAATATTCCATTTACTTAGGTATGTATTTTAGATTTTCAGAAAATAGGGCTCCGGGCTTAAGAGGTTAAACGTTGCGGTGTCAAACCACTAATATTACATTCAGACGGTAGGCGCTGACGGCAGTGGCGGCTGGTCCATAGAGGGGCGCTATCGTCTTCAAATACGATATCCGAGGGCGCTTTTCTCTTGCGCTCGAAGTAGTCACTCTATTGGCTAAGCGTGGCACGTGATATCACGTCCCGAATCCCGAATCCACCAGGGAAATATGATAGACCACTGCACTTCCGCTGTGAGGATTCGCCTGTTCCCTGAACCTTTCCCTGTCTACTCTCCCTCACCAGCCCCCACCCTTGCGATGATTTACTCTCCTCTACTCTTCACCAGCCCCCACCCTTGGACTACCTTCACGCAGCTGTCATAGTTTATGATTAGCGCCCCAGAGGGCTTTATATACCTGGACCTCCCTTCCAGTCCTGGTCGGGTCGTTCTGTATCTGTGTCTGTGTTCATGGAGTGCTGTACGTTACCATTCTGTTGCCGTTTGCCTGGAGTGGGACACCGTCTTTGCTCTCTTATTCTCTACGGGAGGTTTTCTAGTGTTCCCACTCCAGACGTCAAGGCGGCACGCCATCGCTCCCGATTCCACGGGAGGAAGGCGTCTCTTCGTGATCCTCGTTCCTGGGGTGAGGCTCGTCGTCGCTCCCTAGTATTCCACGGGAGGACGGCGTGTTCCCATCCCGGTCCCCTGGGACCCCCTTTGTTCTGCGCTGCCCATCTGCAGCATCCGAGGAGGATCTCCGTGTCCGGCCCCCGCTGTCGGGCCCCTGTCTCCGTGCCCGGCCCCCGCTGTCGGGCCCCTGTCTCCGTGCCCGGCCCCCGCTGTCGGGCCCCTGTCTCCGTGCCCGGCCTCCGCCGTCGGGCCCCTGTCCCCGTGCCAGGCCCCCGCCGTCGGGCCCCTGTCCCCGTGCCAGGCCTCCGCCGTCGGGCCCCTGTCCCCGTGCCAGGCCCCCGCCGTCGGGCCCCTGTCCCCGTGCCAGGCCTCCGCCGTCGGGCCCCTGTTCCCGTGCCAGGCCTCCGCCGTCGGGCCCTTGTCCCCGTGCCCGGCCTCCGCCGTCGGAACCCTGTCCTCATCCCTGTAAGCAGCTCTGGCCCTCGCCCTGTCCAAGGCCTTAACCCTGTTCTCTGTCCCTGTCTCCAGCCCGCCTCTCCGGGCCTCTGTCCCTGTCCCCCTCTCCAGTGCCCCTGGTCCTGGTCCTTGACATTTAGCCCTGGCCCTGTCCCTTAGCCTTAGTCCCTTAGCCTGTTCGCCTCTTAAAGGCACAGTGCCGCATTTTCCATATTTCTTTGACTCTAGTGTTTTTGTGTTCTCCCTTAAAGGGACTGTGCCGCTTTTTGTTATGTAATAAATAAATGCCCTGTTTTGGCTTACTCTCATACCTGTCTTGTGTTGTGCGATTGGGGTCGGTTACAAACCATAACATCCGCGTTACATTGAGGTCATGGAGGAGAGATAATCAAGAGATACTGTACATTCAGAGAGTGTTCAAGTTTCAAGTTCAAGTTTCTTTATTAGTTGTCATACAGAAGTACAGAATACTTTTATACAAAATGCTTCTTTCTGTTTCGCTCCAGAGACTGTGCTAGGCAATTTTTTTTAATAAAATAAGTATAGCAAGTATAAAATAGAAGTCAAGTACGTAGACAAAAATGTTCAGTATATACATAATATACAATGCTCTATGTAGAGTAGAAGTAACTGAGTTACCATACAATATACTATACAGTGCAAAGCAGAAGTGGGATGAGGTACAATTTAGGTACAATATAATTTACAGTAAGGTGTAATGAGAATGGGTTGTAGTGCAAATTCTTTACCGATAAATATAAAGTGTGCTTAGGTGTACTAAAGTGGTTAAAGTGGGTGCAGTGAGTTGTATGTTTAAAGTGAGTGTGTGCGTGCATGTGGATATGTGTGCTGTGAGTGCATTTGATGGTTGTTACATAGTGTTATTGTTCGTTGAGCATCCTGATGGCCTGGGGATAGAAGCTTCTTCTGAGTCTTTCTGTGCTTGCCATGAGACTCCTGTATCGCTTACCTGACCGCAGCAGTTCAAAGAGGCAGTTGTTTGGGTGGCTCGAGTCTTTGATAATTCTCTTGCCTTGCCCATGCACCGCTTGTTGTAAATGCCCTGGAGAGTGGGAAGCCCCCCTCCAATTGTGCGTTTGGCTGAGCGGGCCACTCTCTGTAGTCTGCTACGGTCTTGTGCGGTGCTATTCCCAAACCAGGAAGTGATATTGCCAGTCAGTATGCTCTCTATTGTGCATGAGTAGAAGTTCTTAAGGATCTTCTGACTGACTTGGAACTTCCTTAGGCGTCTGAGGAAGTAGAGGCGTTGCCGTGCCTTCTTCACAACACTGTTGTGACCAATGTGTGAGGTCCATGTTAAGTCCTTGGATATGTGGACTCTGAGGTACTTAAAACTGTTCACTCTCTCAACCGGTGCCCCATCGATGCTGAGGGGGCTGTAGTCCCTGACCCCCGACCTCCTAAAGTCCACAATCATCTCCTTTGTTTTGCTGACGTTCAGGGATAGGCTGTTCTCTTGGCACCACCCCGCTAGAACCTTGACCTCCTCCAGGTAGGCCCTCTCGTCGTTTGCAGAGATCAGGCCCACCACTACTGTGTCGTCAGCAAATTTGATGATTGTGTTGTTGTTCCGCTGTGCCACACAGTCATGTGTGTACAGGGAGTAGAGGAGGGGACTCAGAACACAGCCCTGGGGGCCCCTATGTTGAGAGTGATGGATGAGGAGGTGCAGTTGCCTGCTCTCACCACCTGGGGTCTGCCCGTCAGGAAGTCCAAGACCCACTGGCAGAGGTCATAGTTCAAGCCCAGGTCCCTGAGCTTGGCTATGAGTTTGGAGGGGACTATGGTATTGAATGCTGAGCTGTAGTCGATGAGTTCCCCTGCCTCTTGTCCAGGTGTGATGCTGTGTGTTGGATCTAACAATGTGGATTTATATGGACACTTTTATCATGGAAAGTTCAAGGCCGGACCACAAAGCTTCTCGAAGGGTTAACGCGACGGCTCGAGGCTCGTTCCAACCTGATGCAACAAAACAACAAGTGAGTCTATAACAATATGTACTGTTCTGTAGTTACTGAAACTGATTGAATATGGCAAGATTCAAGAGGTTTATTTGTCACATACATACACAAGGCATACAATGGCCACTGGCCATGCCTGCTTCGAAGATAAGCGAAATAGCTGTGATATTATATAAGGCACCACGGCTCTCTCTCTCACAACGCAGTACGCACGCTCCGAGACTCGCGCCGCGTTATGACTTGTGTCATAAGTGAATTGTATAGAAACAACTCACTGTTACGACCCTGGCTCAGAGGGACGCAACCTATGTGCAAACAGACACCAAAACCGGTGTTTAACCCAAAAGACTACTCTAACAATGAAATACTGGTACAAACTAAAGAACAAAGAATGGGAGAACGTGACAAGTCTCTGTTTCCACACACTCCTCTAGCCACAGTCAGACTGCATGTGTGACTGAGGGACTGGCTTAAACCTTTATCCAATCAGCAGCAATTAGCTAATTAGCAGCCCTCACCTGCATGCCCAGTGACACAGGAGTGATCAAGCTCATGGTACATAACACTCACCAAAACGTACTATTGCACAACTGATTTTACAAAAAAATCTACGAAGGGGGGGAATAACCGCAAATGACATGTCGTCAGCTTGTGACTGCAACTTGTTCCTGTTCGCGGACGACTCAGCCCTGCTGGTCCCTGACAAGAACAAGTTACAGGTTGAAAAAACCCTCAGCTCGGAACTAGGCAAAATCTGCACCTGGCTTGCTATAACAAACTATCATTACACCTGGGTAAAACAGAGTCCATTCTCGGTCATCGACAGTCGCGGACTGGGACCATAATTCCTACCGGGAATTTAACGAGCAGGAATGACTCGACTGTTAAGTTTGCTGAACAACTCACAGTTTAGCAGGGCAGCACAGATCACAGATCAGATCAATCACCATGGTAAGTTAACAGACGAAGAAAGTGCCAACACAGCCAATAATCCCAATGCCTGATGCTGCACGGCGGCAGTTTTAAACGACAACATTATATATTGTCCCTACCTTAGAGAGCACATCTCCGCGCAACTAGAAACACTTATACTGACCGTGGCCTGCTTCGGATTTCAGTGGCCTGACTGTGGGCAACAAAATAATATAATATACAAATAAATAAAATAAAAAACATTGCCAGTCTGACAGGGCCAGGCCATGCCAGTCTGCCAGGCCACCGGGAAAACTCCCGGTGCTCCCGATGGTCAGTCCGCTAGTGCTCATCGACGAGTACAGAAGACGATGAAAATGGAGAAAAAACACCTTCTAAAGTTCGCAAAAAGGTTTAGAAATAATGTTATATGCATCTCTTGTCCGTTCAGAAAGAAAGTGTACAAGATTTTACACAGACACGGTGGGATAGATATACTGTAGAAACTCCGTCGAGCGGTGGCTTAAATTGCCAGGAGAGAATCGTATCATTGCAGATGCATACAAACATTGTTTAGAGATTGAGTTTGCCAATGTTCCCGGGGATGCTGGTTTTCACGCTACTTGCTATAGGCGTTTTATCGACAAAAACGCTTGGATACAGCTGCGAAACAGGCTATGTGTTCTGCAGCTCAAGATGTGGAAGCAGGAGAGCCAGAACTTACGGCACATGGCTCTACAAGTGAAAGTCATCTGAAGAAACTTCGATCCAGGACAGGCTTGCCAGCTTTTGTCGGACCTGTACTTCCAGTCTTGTGCATCATTTGCAAGAAAAGGGACAAATATGTGACTGTGAAGGGCAAACGCAAGAGGGACCATCTATCTATGGCTGAAACATTGTCTGCAGGTATGAAAAAAAGCCTAGCTACACTAATGTGAAAAATACACTATTTGATGCTGTACTGAGATACAGTTTAGCTGTGTTTTTATAGTTGACATAACTAGCATTCTAGTTTTCTTCAGATACTGTATGTAGCTTTACTACTAGTTATCTCATAGTGATGTTTAAAGTATGTTTGTAACGCTCCCCAGGTTCCTGCGCCATTCTGTGGACTATTTTAGGTGGTGCAGCTTTGTTCCCTGATCACCATGTTATGTCATGTTATTATTATCAATTTGTGTTCTGTTCATTTGATGTCTGTCTTGTTTGTGATGTTACACTCCCTGGTCTAATGTCTCTTCTATCTGTGTTGGTTTTGTGTTCTGGTTAGTGTTGTTATTTTGTGTGTATATATATTTCAACCTTGTAATGTTCTGTGTCACTCTGTTCTCCCCAGCTGAGTCTAATCACCCAATTACCCTCCTGTGTCAATCAGTGTCTGTATTTATGCCTGTGAGTTCCTGTCTCCCCTGTTGCGTCATTACACGTTGTTACCCGGTTCCTGTCTTGTGGTACTCTTTGTTGTTAGCCGTTCACTGAACACTTGTTGTAAGTAGCACACTGTCTTGTCAGAGTTTCTATCGCTCCTTGTGTTGGAGGATAGTTTTCATTATTAGTGTTTTTGTTTTGTAGGGCAATTCGTTTTTTTTTTTTTTTTTTTTACTTTTTCTCCCATTTTTTCTATTTTTTCTCCCATCCCAATTTCGTATCATCCAATTCAACCCTCCCCTGTCACGGACGCTGTTTCTTGCCTCCCACAAGCCGGCTGCAATGTGGACTAAGTCAAATAGCACAAGTCCCCTCCGGTACTTGAGGTAACAGCAGTCGCATCTTTTCACCTGCGCAGCTCGATCTCTCAGTGGCGAGGAGTAACGCGTGGGAGGCTCACGCTGCCCCTGACACTTCCTGATTCTACTGCGCAGGCGCACCAACCGACCTGTAGGAGTCGCTGTCCACAACGCCCGATCCCCACCCATCAGTTTCCCACCCCCTAATACGGCCAATGTGTATTAGTACGGACGACCAGCTAAACTGAAAGCAAATGTGGAGCGCTGGGCTCGAACTGACGAGCCCAGCGTCTCCAGCATTTCGTGGCGAGCGCCTTGCCCACTACGCCACGTAGCCGCCCGGCAATTAGTTTGTTTTTAGACTTGCCCTTTCCCTTTGTTTGTTGAGCCACTCTGACCTACATTAAAGGAGTTGTGCTCACTTCAAGATTCAACTGTTGTCTTCGTCTCTCCTCTGCTAGTCTGCGCCTGGGTTTGTCTCTGTCCACTATTAGTATGCCTAATCGTAACAGAATGACGCGACCAAACCACAACCCAGCAGCTAAGAGGAGAGACGGAGCTGCCAACCCAGCTGCGCTGATGGCTCTGGGTGCCTCGACCATGGGTGCCATCCCCGCTGCCACTCCGGCTCCAGACCCCTGGGAGGGAAGTCGCCTGGTCCGCAGGCGATCGTGCGGGAAGGGACGCGGATCCCCACGCCACAGCCCCAGGGGGAGACGGGGTTCCAGAGACCACAGGTCCCCTTCATTGCCCTGGTCAGGGTCTCTTCCTCCTGAGGAGGTTCCTGGAAGCGATCCCTCGCTCTGGGACTACCTTCGGTCCCACGTCACCGGGGTGTCGTCGGCCCGGAGAGCGACGCCGGATCGCACTGCCGGAAGGACCCCAGTCGGGGGTCCTACACCAGGCTCTACGACGGGTCTTTCCGCCGAGGAGCCTCCGGACCGCGGTCCTACGCTGGGCCCTGCCGCCATGGAGCCTCCAGTTCGGGGTCCTACGCAGGGCCCCAGCGCAGAGGAGAGCCCAGTCCCAGGTCCCACCCCTGGGCTATCGTCTCCCCCCCCCCTGTTCCAATCGCCCTGCCGACGTGGAGCCTCCTGTTCTGGGTCCTGCGCAGGGTCCTGCTGCTGAGGGGATTCCTGTCCCAGGTCCTACCCTTGGGCCATCTTCTCCATCTTCGTCTCTCCTCTGCTAGTCTGCGCCTGGGTTTGTCTCTAGCTTCTGTTAACCACCTCTCTCCCCCCCCCCCCACACACACATATATACTGGGGGAGGGGTGCATGCCTGTGTCTCTTTTGTCCTTGTGTGTGTGGGGGGGGGGGGGGGGGGGGGGTGAAGCCACAGTCTCCACAAAGTCTGCAGAGATTTAACACAGATTGACATAGATAACATTTTCCTCACGTTATCAAAATACAATCAAAGAAATTCTCAGTCCCAACACCCATTTTCCAATTTTATTTAAAGGCCTGTTGCTGAGAGCTGCCCAGGTGAAGCAAGACACCAGCCTGCTTTTGCATATCCAAGACAAATACTGTGTGGCCATGGAGGTGCGGTATCACACAACCTGTTACAGAGAGTACACCAGATCCGGTAGATTGTATTTTTTCACAGGAGTTGGCACCAGAACAAGGATCATTGACATAGCTAAGGTGTCATCAGCCCTTGGCACCAATGTGTGTTCAGCACTTATTGGGATCCATACCTTCTCAGGTTGTGACTCTACAAGTGCCTTTTGTGGCAAGGGCAAGGGGAAAACATATACAGTTGCCTGTGAAAAAAATTACTACCTGACTGCATTTACAGAACTGGGTAGCAGTTTTACCCTAGACCAGTCTACCTTTGATGGTCTTAGCAAATACTGTATGTGTGCCACCTATATGGCCAGCCATCAGCTAAGAATGTGAATGATGCTAGATATAAAGCATTCTACATGGCATCATCGGCTTTGCCAGAACTCTCTATGCCTCCGACAAGTGACGCATTGTACCAACACTGCAAAATGGCAAATTACCAAGCAGTTATAATGAGTCATTCATTGAACGCTGTAATGTGTGCCCCTTCACCCGTTGGCAATGGGTGGCACGTCGAGGATGGGGAGTTAACAGTGACCCCTGATAGTGTGTTGCAGGTAGTCCATTGCGGTTGCAAACAAGGAAAATGTGAGACAGGAAGATGTTCATGTATGTCTGCAAAACTGCCATGTACAGATATTTGTCAATGCCAAAACTGTGCAAATGTTTCTAAGGAAATGGAGGATAGGGCTACATTAGAGGATGACTCAGATGATAGTGGTGAGGATGTATAGGGTGAGGGGATTAGGGTTATACAGTAGTAGTGTGATTTGTTTATTTGTTGAGATCAGTTTGACACTGATCTCTCCACACACCTCACTCTTTACTCATTTTACTCTGTAGTGTATATTGTATATATGTATATTGAATATTCCTCTTTACTTTACTTTTTACTTACTTACTTTTTTACTCTATGAAGCACACTCTCAGGGGCTCATACAGAACCAAGCATTTCATCGTAAACTACCTATTTTACTATTTACTATATTTTATTGTGATAAATAATAAACAAACTTGAAACTTGTGTATGTATGTGACGAATAAACCTCTTGAATCTATTTTTGTACCTGCATTCTATTTTGTCTTTAAATGGAAAATAAAAAGGTTAATGAGTAACTTATTGATTTGTAAATTGTTTGACATTATTCCATTATTCCAAATGAATTATTAATAAATTTTTGTCATTATACTATCCACTGAACTGTCAATCTTTAGAAAATTGTACCAGCATCTTTAATATTGCAGGTTGGGAATCACAAAGTAAAGTGTTTTTGATACAAATGTGCTGCATGCATCACGGATTGTGTGTTTATGGAGGTTTATTGAATAATTGCCCCGACAGGACGTCATGCATCGGTGTGAAATGCTGTGTTGTTGTAGATAGAAGGCAATATGATTTAAATGTACAGTATGGTTAATAACACGAACGCTATCGCCCGTTTCACAACTGTATTCAATCGATTGCCTATATCAAGTAGCATATGCATATAACATTGTTTTGAAACCTATTTTGCAAGCGTTAGAATGTGTTTGTTGTCCATTTGCATCGAGATGTACTCCGTGAATGACACGATAACATCATGCAGCTGTTTACACAATTTCTTGTTGTCTGTAACTTGGCAACAAGGAGAGCTGCTATTGGTCGAGCGCAAGATACGTGACCGAACTCGCACCAATTGCACTCTGTGGTGACCAAATATCAGTTCGCAAGGAAAGATCTAGTCCCGACTTTACTAAAATGATTGCGCAAAATGGGCTATTTTGTCAATGGAGAACTTTTTGTTCCTAAATCTACACCAATCGAACTTTCACTCAGAGTGAAAATTGTGTAATTCGCCGAGGTGGGAACGGGATGAAACGATACAGCCTTCACCATACGGCCTATTAGTGGAATCCCCAGGTCACCAGGTTGGTGGGCCGTTAAGACCAACCCCATTGAATTAAGCTTGAATCTGATTGGCTAATTATTTTTTACTATGTTTTGTAAAGGATGCCAGACATTGGCATCCAAGCCTGGCTTCATGTCAATCAAAATAATGCTATCAGCAGAGAAGAGAAGTGTACCTGCCTGGCTGCCTGCAGCCAGTCAGTGCAGTGTTATAGAGTGGGTACAGTTTCGCTCGTTCGGTTCATTTCTCCAGGAGGGAGAAAATTATTATAACACAGAGATGAAAAATAATGGTTTTATTTTTACTTTTACTTTTTATTAAATTCTTTTTTATCTTTTTACTGGTCATATTTTTGGGGAAGCATGGCTTCCCTTGCCTTCCATGAATATTCACCACTGTATCTGGGCTGTGCTGACCTCTGTATTCAACAGGTAGCACGGAAGCTATTTGCCACAATTAATTAATTGTATTATTATTATTATTATAATTTTTTATTATTATTTAATACTTTTTTTTATTAATAGTAGTAAATAATGCGTCTGTTGAGTTCAGGTCACCTCTGGTTAACTTCCTCAGCTGGAATCCTGCTGTTTCTCTTGGTGACATTAGTCCCAAATGTCCTCAGTTGGGGTCCTACTAATCACCCCAAAGTACCAGAAAATACCAGAAAATACCAGAAACTACCCCAAAATACCCCAAAGTATACCCCAAAATACCAGAAACTACCCCAAAATACCCCAAAGTATACCCCAAAATACCAGAAACTACCCCAAAATACCAGAAAATACCAGAAAATACCAGAAACTACCCCAAAATACCCCAAAGTATACCCCAAAATACCAGAAACTACCCCAAAATACCAGGAAATACCAGAAAATACCAGAAACTACCCCAAAATACCCCAAAATACCCCAAAGTATACCCCAAAATACCAGAAACTACCCCAAAATACCTCAAAATATCAGAAAATACCAGAAACTACCAGAAACTACCCCAAAGTATACCCCAAAATACCAGAAACTACCCCAAAATACCCCAAAATACCAGAAAATACCAGAAACTACCCCAAAATACCCCAAAGTATACCCCAAAATACCAGAAACTACACCAAAATACCCCAAAGTATACCCCAAAGTACCAGAAAATACCAGAAAATACCCCAAAATACCCCAAAGTACCCCAAAATACCCCTAAGTATACCCCAAAGTACCAGAAAATACCCCAAAATACCCCAAAGTATACCCCAAAGTACCAGAAAATACCAGAAAATACCCCAAAATACTCCAAAGTACCCCAAATAGTGTGTAATAGTGTAATAGTGTAATAGTGTAATAGTAGTAATAGTGTGTAATAGTGTAATAGTGTGTAATAGTGTAATAGTGTGATTGTATGTAATAGTTTAATAGTGTAATAGTGTGTAATAGTGTAATAG